>NW_028229612.1:45000-55000 GCF_053477565.2 Lygodium microphyllum | reverse complement strand
ACCACACCACCCCTCCCCCCCCCCCCCCAAAAAAATCCCCCCCCCCGCCCCCCTCAACACACACCACCCCACCCCCCCCCCCACAACACACACCACACAACCCCTCCCCCCCCCTCAAAAATTCCCTGCCCCCCCCTCAACACACACCACACCACCCCTCCCCCCCCCTCAAAAATCCCCCCCCCCCCTCAACACACACCACACCACACCACCCCTCCCCCCCCCCCCCCACCTCCAAATTTTGCCCCCCCCCTCAACACACACCACACCACACCACCCCTCCCCCCCCCTCCAAAATTCGCCCCCCCCCCCCCCCTCAACACACACCACCCCACCCCCCCCCTCAACACACACCACACCACCCCTCCCCCCCCCCCTCAAAAATCCCCCCCCCTCAACACACACCACACCACACCACCCCTCCCCTTCCCCCCCTCGAAATTTCGCCCCCCCCTCAACACACACCACCCCACCCCTCCCCCCCCGCCCCAAAAATTCGCCCCCCCCCTCAACACACACCACACCACACCACCGCTCTCCCCCCCCCCTCCAAAATTCGCCCCCCCCCAAAAAATTTCCCACCCCTCCCCCCTCAACACACACCACCCCACCCCCCCCCCCCAACACACACCACACCACCCCTCCCCCCCCCCCTCAACACACACCACACCACCCCTCCCCCCCCCCCCGCCCCCAAAAAATTCGCCCCCCTCCCCTCCCCCCCCTCCAAAATTTGCCCCCCCCCCCCCCCCCCCGCCCCCAACACAAACCACCCCTCCCCCCCCCAAAAAATTCGCGCCCCCCCCCCTCAATACACACCTCCCCACCCCCCCCCCCCCCTCAACAAACACCACACCACCCCTCCCCCCCCCTCAAAAATCCCCCCCCCCCCCAACACACACCACACCACACCACCCCTCCCCCCCCCCCCCCAAAAAAATCCCCCCCCCCGCCCCCCTCAACACACACCACCCCACCCCCCCCCCCACAACACACACCACACAACCCCTCCCCCCCCCCTCAAAAATTCCCTGCCCCCCCCTCAACACACACCACACCACCCCTCCCCCCCCCCTCAAAAATCCCCCCCCCCCCTCAACACACACCACACCACACCACCCCTCCCCCCCCCCCCCACCTCCAAATTTTGCCCCCCCCCTCAACACACACCACACCACACCACCCCTCCCCCCCCCTCCAAAATTCGCCCCCCCCCCCCCTCAACACACACCACCCCACCCCCCCCCTCAACACACACCACACCACCCCTCCCCCCCCCCCTCAAAAATCCCCCCCCCTCAACACACACCACACCACACCACCCCTCCCCTTCCCCCCCTCGAAATTTCGCCCCCCCCTCAACACACACCACCCCACCCCTCCCCCCCCGCCCCAAAAATTCGCCCCCCCCCCTCAACACACACCACACCACACCACCGCTCTCCCCCCCCCCTCCAAAATTCGCCCCCCCCCAAAAAATTTCCCACCCCTCCCCCCTCAACACACACCACCCCACCCCCCCCCCCCCAACACACACCACACCACCCCTCCCCCCCCCCCTCAACACACACCACACCACCCCTCCCCCCCCCCCCGCCCCCAAAAAATTCGCCCCCCTCCCCTCCCCCCCCTCCAAAATTTGCCCCCCCCCCCCCCCCCCCCCGCCCCCAACACAAACCACCCCTCCCCCCCCCAAAAAATTCGCGCCCCCCCCCCTCAATACACACCTCCCCACCCCCCCCCCCCCTCAACAAACACCACACCACCCCTCCCCCCCCCTCAAAAATCCCCCCCCCCCCCAACACACACCACACCACACCACCCCTCCCCCCCCCCCCCCCAAAAAAATCCCCCCCCCCGCCCCCCTCAACACACACCACCCCACCCCCCCCCCCACAACACACACCACACAACCCCTCCCCCCCCCCTCAAAAATTCCCTGCCCCCCCCTCAACACACACCACACCACCCCTCCCCCCCCCTCAAAAATCCCCCCCCCCCCCTCAACACACACCACACCACACCACCCCTCCCCCCCCCCCCCCACCTCCAAATTTTGCCCCCCCCCTCAACACACACCACACCACACCACCCCTCCCCCCCCCTCCAAAATTCGCCCCCCCCCCCCCCCCTCAACACACACCACCCCACCCCCCCCCTCAACACACACCACACCACCCCTCCCCCCCCCCTCAAAAATCCCCCCCCCCTCAACACACACCACACCACACCACCCCTCCCCTTCCCCCCCTCGAAATTTCGCCCCCCCCTCAACACACACCACCCCACCCCTCCCCCCCCGCCCCAAAAATTCGCCCCCCCCCTCAACACACACCACACCACACCACCGCTCTCCCCCCCCCCTCCAAAATTCGCCCCCCCCCAAAAAATTTCCCACCCCTCCCCCCTCAACACACACCACCCCACCCCCCCCCCCCAACACACACCACACCACCCCTCCCCCCCCCCCTCAACACACACCACACCACCCCTCCCCCCCCCCCCGCCCCCAAAAAATTCGCCCCCCCCCCCCCCCCCCCCAACACACACCACTCCACCCCCCCCCCAAAAAAATTCGGCCACCCCCCTCAACACACACCACACCACACCACCCCTCCCCCCCCCTCCAAAATTCGCCCCCCCCCCCCCCCCCCCCCCCCCTCAACACACACCACCCCACCCCACCCCCTCAACACACACCACACCACACCACACCACCCCTCCCCCCCCCCCCAAAATTCGCCCCCCCCCCCTCAATACACACCTCCCCACCCTTCCCCCCCCCCCCTCAACACACACCACACCACACCACACCACACCACCCCTCCCCTTCCCCCCCTCCAAATTTCGCCCCCCCCTCAACACACACCACCCCACCCCTCCCCCCCCTCCAAATTTCGCCCCTTCTCCCCCCCAAAAATTCGCCCCCCCCCCCCCTCCCTCAACACACACCACACCACACCACCCCTCCCCCCCTCACCCCCCTCAACACACACCACCCCACACCACCCCTCCCCCCCCCAAATATCCCCCCCCCCAACACACACCACCCCACCCCCCCCCCCAACACACACCTCACCACCCCTCCCCCCCCCTCAAAAATTCCCCCCCCCCCCTCAACACACAAAACACCACCCCTCCCCCCCCCCCTCAAAACACACCACACCACACCACCCCTCCCCCCCCCCTCCAAATTTTGCCCCCCCCCCCCCCCCCAAAAAATTGGCCCCCCCCTCAACACACACCACACCACACCACCCCTCCCCCCCCTCCAAAACTCGCCCCCCACCCCCCTCAACACACACCACCCCACACCTCCCCTCCCCCCCCCAAAAATTTCCCCCCCCCCAACACACACCACCACATCCCCCCCCCCTCAACACACACCACACCACCCCTCCCCCCCCCCTCAAAAATCCCCCCCCCCCCCCTCAACACACAAAACACCACCCCTCCCCCCCCCCCCCTCAAAAATCCCCCCCCCCCCCCAACACACACCACACCACACCACCCCTCCCCCCCCCTCCAAATTTTGCCCTCCCCCCCAAAAAATTGGCCCCCCCCTCAACACACACCACCCCTCCCCCCCCCCTCCAAAATTCGCCCCCCCCACCCCTCAAAAATCCCCCCCCCCCTCAACACACACCACACCACACCACACCAACCCTCCCTTCCCCCCTCCAAATTTCGCCTTCCCCTCAACACACACCACCCCACCCCTCCCCCCCCCCCCCCCAAAAATTCGCCCCCCCCCGTCCAAATTTCGCCCCTTCCCCCCCCAAAAATTCCCCCCCCCCCCCTCAACACACACCACCCCACACCACGCCTCCCCCCCCTCAAAAATTCCCCCCCCCCCTCAACACACACCACACCACACCACACCAGCCCTCCCCCCCCCTCAAAAATCCCCCCCCCTCAACACACACCACACCACCCCTCCCCTTCCCCCCCTCCAAATTTCGCCCCCCCCTCAACACACACCACCCCACCCCTCCCCCCCCCGCCCCCAAAAAATTCGCCCCCCCCGCAACACACACCACCCCACCCCCCCCCCCCCCCCAAAAATTCGGCCACCCCCCTCAACACACACCACACCACACACCCCCTCCCCCCCTCCAAAATTCCCCCCCCCCCCCCCCCCCCCCCCGCCCCCAACACAAACCACCCCTCCCACCCCCCCCCAAAAATTCGCGCCCCCCCCCTCAATACACACCTCCCCACACCCCCCCCCTCAACAAACACCACACCACCCCTCCCCGCCCCCTCAAAAATCCCCCCCCCCCCCTCAACACACACCACACCACCCCTCCCCCCCCCCCCAACACACACCACCCCACCCCCCCCCAACACACACCACACAACCCCTCCCCCCACCTCAAAAATTCCCCGCCCCCCCCTCAACACACACCACACCACCCCTCCCCCCCCCCCCTCAAAAATCCCCCCCCCCCCCCCCCTCAACACACACCACACCACACCACCCCTCCCCCCCCCCCCTCCAAATTTTGCCCCCCCCCCCCCCCCCAAAAATTGGCCCCCCCCCTCAACACACACCACACCACACCACCCCTCCCCCCCCTCCAAAATTCGCCCCCCCCCCCCCCCCCCCTCAACACACACCACCCCACCCCCCCCCTCAACACACACCACACCACCCCTCCCCCCCCCCTCAAAAATCCCCCCCCCCCCTCAACACACACCACACCACCCCTCCCCTTCCCCCCCTCGAAATTTCGCCCCCCCCTCAACACACACCACCCCACCCCTCCCCCCCGCCCCAAAAATTCGCCCCCCCCTCCAAATTTCGCCCCTTCCCCCCCCTAAAATTCGCCCCCCCCCCTCAACACACACCACACCACACCACCGCTCCCCCCCCCCCCCTCCAAAATTCGCCCCCCCCCCCCCCCCCCCCCAAAAATTTCCCACCCCTCCCCCCTCAACACACACCACCCCACCCCCCCCCCCAACACACACCACACCACCCCTCCCCCCCCCCCCCCCCCTCAACACACACCACACCACCCCTCCCCCCCCCGCCCCCAAAAAATTCGCCCCCCCCCCCCCCCCCCGCCAACACACACCACTCCACCCCCCCCCCCAAAAAAATTCGGCCACCCCCCTCAACACACACCACACCACACAACACCACCCCTCCCCTTCCCCCCCTCCAAATTTCACTTTCCCCTCAACACACACCACCCCACCCCTCCCCCCCCCCCAAAAATTCGCCCCCCCCGTCCAAATTTCGCCCCTTCCCCCCCCAAAAATTGGCCCCCCCCCCTCAACACACACCACGCCACACCACCCCTCCGCCCCCCCCCCCCCCCTCAACACACACCACCCCACACCACACCACCCCTCCCCCCCCCCCCCCTCAACACACACCACACCACCCCTCCCCTTCCCCCCCTCCAAATTTCGCCCCCCCCTCAACACACACCACCCCACCCCTCCCCCGCCCCCGCCCCCAAAAAATTCGCCCCCCCCCAACACACACCACCCCACCCCCCCCCCCCAAAAAATTCGGCCACCCCCCTCAACACACACCACACCACCCCTCCCCCCCCCTCCAAAATTTGCCCCCCCACCCCCCGGCCCCAACACACACCACCCCTCTCCCCCCCCCCCAAAAATTCGCCCCCCCCCCCCCTCAATACACACCTCCCCACCCTTTCCCCCCCCCCCCCCCCTCAACACACACCACACCACCCCTCCCCCCCCTCTCAAAAATCCCCCCCCCCCTCAACACACACCACACCACCCCTCCCCTTCCCCCCCTCCAAATTTCGCCCACCCCTCAACACACATTACCCCACCCCTCCCCCCCCCCCCCAAAAATTCGCCCCCCCCCCCCTCAACACATACCACCCCACACCACACCACCCCTCCCCCCCCCCAAAAAAATCCCCCCCCCCCCCCCCGCCCTCAACACACACCGCCCCCCCCCCCCTCAACACACACCACACCACACCACCCCTCCCCCCCCCCCCTCAAAAATCCCCCCCCCCCTCAACACACACCACACCACACCACACCACACCACACCACACCACCCCTCCCCTTCCCCCCCTCGAAATTTCGCCCCCCCCCCAACACACACCACCCCACCCCTCCCCCCCCGCCCCAAAAATTCGCCCCCCCCTCCAAATTTCGCCCCTTCCCCCCTCGTCACTCCCCCACCCAACCCAACCCCGCGTCACCCCCATGACACGGCACACCCCCCCACCCCACCGCACCCCCCCACGACGCCCCCCCCCGCACCCCACCTCGAAAAACCCCGCTCCCTCCACGCCACACCACAAATGCCTCCGAAAACCCCGCTCGACCCACCCCACCCCGCGTCACCCCCCCACGACATGGCGCACCCCCCACCCCACCGCACCCCCCAACGACGCCGCCCCGCACCCCACCTCGAAAAACCCCGCTCCCTCCATACCACCCCACCACGCCTCCGAAAACCCCGCTCGACCCACCCCACCTCGCGTCAGCCCCCCACGACACGGCACACCCCCCACACCCCACCGCACCCCCCCACGACGCGGCGCATATCCCCCCCCCCCCCCCGCACCCCACCTCGAAAAACCCCACTCGACCCACCCAACCCCGCGTCACTCCCCCAGGACACGGCGCACCCCCCCACCCCACCGCACCCCCCCACGACGCGGCGCATATCCCCCCCCCCCCCGCACCCCACCTCGAAAAACCCCGCTCGACCCACCCCACCCCGCGTCACCCCCCCACGACACGACGCACCCCCCCACCCCACCGCACCCCCCCACGACGCCCCCCCCGCACCCCACCTCGAAAAACCCCGCTCCATCCACGCCACACCACCACGCCTCCGAAAACCCCGCTCGACCCACCCCACCCCGCGTCTCCCCCCCACGACACGGCGCACCCCCCACCCCACCGCACCCCCCAACGACGACGCCCCGCACCCCACCTCGAAAAACCCCGCTCCCTCCATACCACCCCACCACGCCTCCGAAAACCCCGCTCGACCCACCCCACCTCGCGTCAGCCCCCCACGACACGGCACACCCCCCACACCCCACCGCACCCCCCCACGACGCGGCGCATATCCCCCCCCCCCCGCACCCCACTCGACCCACCCAACCCCGCGTCACTCCCCCAGGACACGGCGCACCCCCCCACCCCACCGCACCCCCCCACGACGCGGCGCATATCCCCCCCCCCCCCCCCCGCACCCCACCTCGAAAAACCCCGCTCGACCCACCCCACCCCGCGTCACCCCCCCACGACACGGCGCACCCCCCCACCCCACCGCACCCCCCCACGACGCCCCCCCCCGCACCCCACCTCGAAAAACCCCGCTCCCTCCACGCCACACCACCACGCCTCCGAAAACCCCGCTCGACCCACCCCACCCCGCGTCTCCCCCCCACGACACGGCGCACCCCCCCACGACGCCCCCCCGCACCCCACCTCGAAAAACCGCGCTCCCTCCACAGCACCCCACCCCTCCTCCAAAAACCCCGCTCGACCACCCCCACCCCGCGTCACCCCCCACGACGCCCCCCCGCACCCCACCTCGAAAAACCCCGCTCCCTCCACAGCACCCCACCTCTCCTCCAAAAACCCCGCTTGACCACCCCAACCCCGCGTCACTCCCCCACGACACGGCGCACCCCCCCACCCCACCGCACCTCGAAAAACCCCGCGTCACCCCCCACGACGCCCCCCCGCACCCCACCTCGAAAAACCCCGCTCCCTCCATAGCACCCCACCTCTCCTCCAAAAACCCCGCTTGACCACCCCAACCCCGCGTCACTCCCCCATGACACGGCGCACCCCCCCACGACGCCCCCCCCGCACCCCACCTCGAAAAACCCCGCTCCCTCCACACCACCCCGCCACGCCTCCAAAAAACCGCGCTCGACCCACCCCACCCCGCGTCACGGTGCAGCCCCCACCCCAGCGCACCCCCCCACGACGCCCCCCCCCCCCCCACCCCACCTCGAAAAACCGCGCTCCATCCACAGCACCCCACCTCTCCTCCAAAAACCCCGCTCGACCAACCCCACCCCGCGTCTCCCCCCCACGACACGGCGCACCCCCCCACGACGCCCCCCCGCACCCCACCTCGAAAAACCGCGCTCCCTCCACAGCACCCCACCTCTCCTCCAAAAACCCCGCTCGACCACCCCCACCCCGCGTCACCCCCCACGACGCCCCCCCGCACCCCACCTCGAAAAACCGCGCTCCCTCCACAGCACCCCACCTCTCCTCCAAAAACCCCGCTTGACCACCCCAACCCCGCGTCACTCCCCCACGACACGGCGCACCCCCCCACCCCACCGCACGCCCCCGCGCACCCCACCTCGAAAAACCGCGCTCCCTCCACAGCTCCCCACCTCTCCTCCAAAAACCCCGCTCGACCACCCCCACCCCGCGTCACCCCCCACGACGCCCCCCCGCACCCCACCTCCAAAAACCCCGCTCCCTCCACAGCACCCCACCTCTCCTCCAAAAACCCCGCTCGACCACCCCAACCCCGCATCACTCCCCCACGACACGGCGCTCCCCCCCACGACACGGCGCACCCCCCCACGACGCCCCCGCGCACCCCACCTCGAAAAACCGCGCTCCCTCCACAGCTCCCCACGTCTCCTCCAAAAACCCCGCTCGACCACCCCCACCCCGCGTCACCCCCCACGACGCCCCCCCGCACCCCACCTCGAAAAACCACGCTCCCTCCACAGCACCCCACCTCTCCTCCAAAAACCCCGCTTGACCACCCCAACCCCGCGTCACTCCCCCACGACACGGCGCACCCCCCCACCCCACCGCACGCCCCCGCGCACCCCACCTCGAAAAACCGCGCTCCCTCCACAGCTCCCCACCTCTCCTCCAAAAACCCCGCTCGACCACCCCCACCCCGCGTCACCCCCCCACGACGCCCCCCCGCACCCCACCTCGAAAAACCCCGCTCCCTCCACAGCACCCCACCTCTCCTCCAAAAACCCCGCTTGACCACCCCAACCCCGCGTCACTCCCCCACGACACGGCGCACCCCCCCACCCCACCGCACGCCCCCGCGCACCCCACCTCGAAAAACCGCGCTCCCTCCACAGCTCCCCACCTCTCCTCCAAAAACCCCGCTCGACCACCCCCACCCCGCGTCACCCCCCCACGACGCCCCCCCGCACCCCACCTCGAAAAACCCCGCTCCCTCCACAGCACCCCACCTCTCCTCCAAAAACCCCGCTTGACCACCCCAACCCCGCGTCACTCCCCCATGACACGGCGCACCGCCCCACCCCACCGCACCCCCCCACGACGCCCCCCCGCACCCCACCTCGAAAAACCGCGCTCCCTCCACAGCACCCCACCTCTCCTCCCAAAACCCCGCTCGACCACCCCCACCCCGCGTCACCCCCCACGACGCCCCCCCGCACCCCACCTCGAAAAACCCCGCTCCCTCCACAGCACCCCATCTCTCCTCCAAAAACCCCGCTTGACCACCCCAACCCCGCGTCACTCCCCCATGACACGGCGCACCCCCCCACGACGCCCCCCCCCGCACCCCACCTCGAAAAACCCCGCTCCCTCCACGCCTCCGAAAACCCCGCTCGACCCACCCCACCCCGCGTCACCCCCCCACGACGCCCCCGCGCACCCCACCTCGGAAAACCCGCTGCATCCACACCACCCCACCCCACCTCGAAAAACCCGCTGCATCCACACCACCCCACCCCGCGTCACGGCACACCCCACCGCACCCCCCCTCGACGCGGCGCATCCCCCCCGCACCCCACCTCGAAAAACCCCGCTCCATCCACACGACCCCGCCACGCCTCCAAAAACCCCGCTCGACCCAGCCCACCCCGCGTCACCCCCCCACGACACGGCGCACCCTCCACCCCACCGCACCCCCCGACGACGCGGCGTATCCCCCGCGCACCCCACCTCCAAAAACCCCGCTCGACCCACGGCACGTCACCTCACCCCCCCACGACATGGCACACCCTCCCTCCTA
>NW_028229612.1:25000-35000 GCF_053477565.2 Lygodium microphyllum | reverse complement strand
CACCACACCACCCCTCCCCCCCCCCCCCCACCTCCAAATTTTGCCCCCCCCCTCAACACACACCACACCACACCACCCCTCCCCCCCCCTCCAAAATTCGCCCCCCCCCCCCCCCTCAACACACACCACCCCACCCCCCCCTCAACACACACCACACCACCCCTCCCCCCCCCCCTCAAAAATCCCCCCCCCTCAACACACACCACACCACACCACCCCTCCCCTTCCCCCCCTCGAAATTTCGCCCCCCCCTCAACACACACCACCCCACCCCTCCCCCCCCGCCCCAAAAATTCGCCCCCCCCCTCAACACACACCACACCACACCACCGCTCTCCCCCCCCCCTCCAAAATTCGCCCCCCCCCAAAAAATTTCCCACCCCTCCCCCCTCAACACACACCACCCCACCCCCCCCCCCCAACACACACCACACCACCCCTCCCCCCCCCCCTCAACACACACCACACCACCCCTCCCCCCCCCCCCGCCCCCAAAAAATTCGCCCCCCTCCCCTCCCCCCCCTCCAAAATTTGCCCCCCCCCCCCCCCCCCCGCCCCCAACACAAACCACCCCTCCCCCCCCCAAAAAATTCGCGCCCCCCCCCCTCAATACACACCTCCCCACCCCCCCCCCCCCCTCAACAAACACCACACCACCCCTCCCCCCCCCTCAAAAATCCCCCCCCCCCCCAACACACACCACACCACACCACCCCTCCCCCCCCCCCCCCAAAAAAATCCCCCCCCCCGCCCCCCTCAACACACACCACCCCACCCCCCCCCCCACAACACACACCACACAACCCCTCCCCCCCCCCTCAAAAATTCCCTGCCCCCCCCTCAACACACACCACACCACCCCTCCCCCCCCCCTCAAAAATCCCCCCCCCCCCTCAACACACACCACACCACACCACCCCTCCCCCCCCCCCCCACCTCCAAATTTTGCCCCCCCCCTCAACACACACCACACCACACCACCCCTCCCCCCCCCTCCAAAATTCGCCCCCCCCCCCCCTCAACACACACCACCCCACCCCCCCCCTCAACACACACCACACCACCCCTCCCCCCCCCCCTCAAAAATCCCCCCCCCTCAACACACACCACACCACACCACCCCTCCCCTTCCCCCCCTCGAAATTTCGCCCCCCCCTCAACACACACCACCCCACCCCTCCCCCCCCGCCCCAAAAATTCGCCCCCCCCCCTCAACACACACCACACCACACCACCGCTCTCCCCCCCCCCTCCAAAATTCGCCCCCCCCCAAAAAATTTCCCACCCCTCCCCCCTCAACACACACCACCCCACCCCCCCCCCCCCAACACACACCACACCACCCCTCCCCCCCCCCCTCAACACACACCACACCACCCCTCCCCCCCCCCCCGCCCCCAAAAAATTCGCCCCCCTCCCCTCCCCCCCCTCCAAAATTTGCCCCCCCCCCCCCCCCCCCCCGCCCCCAACACAAACCACCCCTCCCCCCCCCAAAAAATTCGCGCCCCCCCCCCTCAATACACACCTCCCCACCCCCCCCCCCCCTCAACAAACACCACACCACCCCTCCCCCCCCCTCAAAAATCCCCCCCCCCCCCAACACACACCACACCACACCACCCCTCCCCCCCCCCCCCCCAAAAAAATCCCCCCCCCCGCCCCCCTCAACACACACCACCCCACCCCCCCCCCCACAACACACACCACACAACCCCTCCCCCCCCCCTCAAAAATTCCCTGCCCCCCCCTCAACACACACCACACCACCCCTCCCCCCCCCTCAAAAATCCCCCCCCCCCCCTCAACACACACCACACCACACCACCCCTCCCCCCCCCCCCCCACCTCCAAATTTTGCCCCCCCCCTCAACACACACCACACCACACCACCCCTCCCCCCCCCTCCAAAATTCGCCCCCCCCCCCCCCCCTCAACACACACCACCCCACCCCCCCCCTCAACACACACCACACCACCCCTCCCCCCCCCCTCAAAAATCCCCCCCCCCTCAACACACACCACACCACACCACCCCTCCCCTTCCCCCCCTCGAAATTTCGCCCCCCCCTCAACACACACCACCCCACCCCTCCCCCCCCGCCCCAAAAATTCGCCCCCCCCCTCAACACACACCACACCACACCACCGCTCTCCCCCCCCCCTCCAAAATTCGCCCCCCCCCAAAAAATTTCCCACCCCTCCCCCCTCAACACACACCACCCCACCCCCCCCCCCCAACACACACCACACCACCCCTCCCCCCCCCCCTCAACACACACCACACCACCCCTCCCCCCCCCCCCGCCCCCAAAAAATTCGCCCCCCCCCCCCCCCCCCCCAACACACACCACTCCACCCCCCCCCCAAAAAAATTCGGCCACCCCCCTCAACACACACCACACCACACCACCCCTCCCCCCCCCTCCAAAATTCGCCCCCCCCCCCCCCCCCCCCCCCCCCTCAACACACACCACCCCACCCCACCCCCTCAACACACACCACACCACACCACACCACCCCTCCCCCCCCCCCCAAAATTCGCCCCCCCCCCCTCAATACACACCTCCCCACCCTTCCCCCCCCCCCCTCAACACACACCACACCACACCACACCACACCACCCCTCCCCTTCCCCCCCTCCAAATTTCGCCCCCCCCTCAACACACACCACCCCACCCCTCCCCCCCCTCCAAATTTCGCCCCTTCTCCCCCCCAAAAATTCGCCCCCCCCCCCCCTCCCTCAACACACACCACACCACACCACCCCTCCCCCCCTCACCCCCCTCAACACACACCACCCCACACCACCCCTCCCCCCCCCAAATATCCCCCCCCCCAACACACACCACCCCACCCCCCCCCCCAACACACACCTCACCACCCCTCCCCCCCCCTCAAAAATTCCCCCCCCCCCCTCAACACACAAAACACCACCCCTCCCCCCCCCCCTCAAAACACACCACACCACACCACCCCTCCCCCCCCCCTCCAAATTTTGCCCCCCCCCCCCCCCCCAAAAAATTGGCCCCCCCCTCAACACACACCACACCACACCACCCCTCCCCCCCCTCCAAAACTCGCCCCCCACCCCCCTCAACACACACCACCCCACACCTCCCCTCCCCCCCCCAAAAATTTCCCCCCCCCCAACACACACCACCACATCCCCCCCCCCTCAACACACACCACACCACCCCTCCCCCCCCCCTCAAAAATCCCCCCCCCCCCCCCTCAACACACAAAACACCACCCCTCCCCCCCCCCCCCTCAAAAATCCCCCCCCCCCCCCAACACACACCACACCACACCACCCCTCCCCCCCCCTCCAAATTTTGCCCTCCCCCCCAAAAAATTGGCCCCCCCCTCAACACACACCACCCCTCCCCCCCCCCTCCAAAATTCGCCCCCCCCACCCCTCAAAAATCCCCCCCCCCCTCAACACACACCACACCACACCACACCAACCCTCCCTTCCCCCCTCCAAATTTCGCCTTCCCCTCAACACACACCACCCCACCCCTCCCCCCCCCCCCCCCAAAAATTCGCCCCCCCCCGTCCAAATTTCGCCCCTTCCCCCCCCAAAAATTCCCCCCCCCCCCCTCAACACACACCACCCCACACCACGCCTCCCCCCCCTCAAAAATTCCCCCCCCCCCTCAACACACACCACACCACACCACACCAGCCCTCCCCCCCCCTCAAAAATCCCCCCCCCTCAACACACACCACACCACCCCTCCCCTTCCCCCCCTCCAAATTTCGCCCCCCCCTCAACACACACCACCCCACCCCTCCCCCCCCCGCCCCCAAAAAATTCGCCCCCCCCGCAACACACACCACCCCACCCCCCCCCCCCCCCCAAAAATTCGGCCACCCCCCTCAACACACACCACACCACACACCCCCTCCCCCCCTCCAAAATTCCCCCCCCCCCCCCCCCCCCCCCCGCCCCCAACACAAACCACCCCTCCCACCCCCCCCCAAAAATTCGCGCCCCCCCCCTCAATACACACCTCCCCACACCCCCCCCCTCAACAAACACCACACCACCCCTCCCCGCCCCCTCAAAAATCCCCCCCCCCCCCTCAACACACACCACACCACCCCTCCCCCCCCCCCCAACACACACCACCCCACCCCCCCCCAACACACACCACACAACCCCTCCCCCCACCTCAAAAATTCCCCGCCCCCCCCTCAACACACACCACACCACCCCTCCCCCCCCCCCCTCAAAAATCCCCCCCCCCCCCCCCCTCAACACACACCACACCACACCACCCCTCCCCCCCCCCCCCTCCAAATTTTGCCCCCCCCCCCCCCCCCAAAAATTGGCCCCCCCCCTCAACACACACCACACCACACCACCCCTCCCCCCCCTCCAAAATTCGCCCCCCCCCCCCCCCCCCCTCAACACACACCACCCCACCCCCCCCCTCAACACACACCACACCACCCCTCCCCCCCCCCTCAAAAATCCCCCCCCCCCCTCAACACACACCACACCACCCCTCCCCTTCCCCCCCTCGAAATTTCGCCCCCCCCTCAACACACACCACCCCACCCCTCCCCCCCGCCCCAAAAATTCGCCCCCCCCTCCAAATTTCGCCCCTTCCCCCCCCTAAAATTCGCCCCCCCCCCTCAACACACACCACACCACACCACCGCTCCCCCCCCCCCCCTCCAAAATTCGCCCCCCCCCCCCCCCCCCCCCAAAAATTTCCCACCCCTCCCCCCTCAACACACACCACCCCACCCCCCCCCCCAACACACACCACACCACCCCTCCCCCCCCCCCCCCCCCTCAACACACACCACACCACCCCTCCCCCCCCCGCCCCCAAAAAATTCGCCCCCCCCCCCCCCCCCCGCCAACACACACCACTCCACCCCCCCCCCCAAAAAAATTCGGCCACCCCCCTCAACACACACCACACCACACAACACCACCCCTCCCCTTCCCCCCCTCCAAATTTCACTTTCCCCTCAACACACACCACCCCACCCCTCCCCCCCCCCCAAAAATTCGCCCCCCCCGTCCAAATTTCGCCCCTTCCCCCCCCAAAAATTGGCCCCCCCCCCTCAACACACACCACGCCACACCACCCCTCCGCCCCCCCCCCCCCCCTCAACACACACCACCCCACACCACACCACCCCTCCCCCCCCCCCCCCTCAACACACACCACACCACCCCTCCCCTTCCCCCCCTCCAAATTTCGCCCCCCCCTCAACACACACCACCCCACCCCTCCCCCGCCCCCGCCCCCAAAAAATTCGCCCCCCCCCAACACACACCACCCCACCCCCCCCCCCCAAAAAATTCGGCCACCCCCCTCAACACACACCACACCACCCCTCCCCCCCCCTCCAAAATTTGCCCCCCCACCCCCCGGCCCCAACACACACCACCCCTCTCCCCCCCCCCCAAAAATTCGCCCCCCCCCCCCCTCAATACACACCTCCCCACCCTTTCCCCCCCCCCCCCCCCTCAACACACACCACACCACCCCTCCCCCCCCTCTCAAAAATCCCCCCCCCCCTCAACACACACCACACCACCCCTCCCCTTCCCCCCCTCCAAATTTCGCCCACCCCTCAACACACATTACCCCACCCCTCCCCCCCCCCCCCAAAAATTCGCCCCCCCCCCCCTCAACACATACCACCCCACACCACACCACCCCTCCCCCCCCCCAAAAAAATCCCCCCCCCCCCCCCCGCCCTCAACACACACCGCCCCCCCCCCCCTCAACACACACCACACCACACCACCCCTCCCCCCCCCCCCTCAAAAATCCCCCCCCCCCTCAACACACACCACACCACACCACACCACACCACACCACACCACCCCTCCCCTTCCCCCCCTCGAAATTTCGCCCCCCCCCCAACACACACCACCCCACCCCTCCCCCCCCGCCCCAAAAATTCGCCCCCCCCTCCAAATTTCGCCCCTTCCCCCCTCGTCACTCCCCCACCCAACCCAACCCCGCGTCACCCCCATGACACGGCACACCCCCCCACCCCACCGCACCCCCCCACGACGCCCCCCCCCGCACCCCACCTCGAAAAACCCCGCTCCCTCCACGCCACACCACAAATGCCTCCGAAAACCCCGCTCGACCCACCCCACCCCGCGTCACCCCCCCACGACATGGCGCACCCCCCACCCCACCGCACCCCCCAACGACGCCGCCCCGCACCCCACCTCGAAAAACCCCGCTCCCTCCATACCACCCCACCACGCCTCCGAAAACCCCGCTCGACCCACCCCACCTCGCGTCAGCCCCCCACGACACGGCACACCCCCCACACCCCACCGCACCCCCCCACGACGCGGCGCATATCCCCCCCCCCCCCCCGCACCCCACCTCGAAAAACCCCACTCGACCCACCCAACCCCGCGTCACTCCCCCAGGACACGGCGCACCCCCCCACCCCACCGCACCCCCCCACGACGCGGCGCATATCCCCCCCCCCCCCGCACCCCACCTCGAAAAACCCCGCTCGACCCACCCCACCCCGCGTCACCCCCCCACGACACGACGCACCCCCCCACCCCACCGCACCCCCCCACGACGCCCCCCCCGCACCCCACCTCGAAAAACCCCGCTCCATCCACGCCACACCACCACGCCTCCGAAAACCCCGCTCGACCCACCCCACCCCGCGTCTCCCCCCCACGACACGGCGCACCCCCCACCCCACCGCACCCCCCAACGACGACGCCCCGCACCCCACCTCGAAAAACCCCGCTCCCTCCATACCACCCCACCACGCCTCCGAAAACCCCGCTCGACCCACCCCACCTCGCGTCAGCCCCCCACGACACGGCACACCCCCCACACCCCACCGCACCCCCCCACGACGCGGCGCATATCCCCCCCCCCCCGCACCCCACTCGACCCACCCAACCCCGCGTCACTCCCCCAGGACACGGCGCACCCCCCCACCCCACCGCACCCCCCCACGACGCGGCGCATATCCCCCCCCCCCCCCCCCGCACCCCACCTCGAAAAACCCCGCTCGACCCACCCCACCCCGCGTCACCCCCCCACGACACGGCGCACCCCCCCACCCCACCGCACCCCCCCACGACGCCCCCCCCCGCACCCCACCTCGAAAAACCCCGCTCCCTCCACGCCACACCACCACGCCTCCGAAAACCCCGCTCGACCCACCCCACCCCGCGTCTCCCCCCCACGACACGGCGCACCCCCCCACGACGCCCCCCCGCACCCCACCTCGAAAAACCGCGCTCCCTCCACAGCACCCCACCCCTCCTCCAAAAACCCCGCTCGACCACCCCCACCCCGCGTCACCCCCCACGACGCCCCCCCGCACCCCACCTCGAAAAACCCCGCTCCCTCCACAGCACCCCACCTCTCCTCCAAAAACCCCGCTTGACCACCCCAACCCCGCGTCACTCCCCCACGACACGGCGCACCCCCCCACCCCACCGCACCTCGAAAAACCCCGCGTCACCCCCCACGACGCCCCCCCGCACCCCACCTCGAAAAACCCCGCTCCCTCCATAGCACCCCACCTCTCCTCCAAAAACCCCGCTTGACCACCCCAACCCCGCGTCACTCCCCCATGACACGGCGCACCCCCCCACGACGCCCCCCCCGCACCCCACCTCGAAAAACCCCGCTCCCTCCACACCACCCCGCCACGCCTCCAAAAAACCGCGCTCGACCCACCCCACCCCGCGTCACGGTGCAGCCCCCACCCCAGCGCACCCCCCCACGACGCCCCCCCCCCCCCCACCCCACCTCGAAAAACCGCGCTCCATCCACAGCACCCCACCTCTCCTCCAAAAACCCCGCTCGACCAACCCCACCCCGCGTCTCCCCCCCACGACACGGCGCACCCCCCCACGACGCCCCCCCGCACCCCACCTCGAAAAACCGCGCTCCCTCCACAGCACCCCACCTCTCCTCCAAAAACCCCGCTCGACCACCCCCACCCCGCGTCACCCCCCACGACGCCCCCCCGCACCCCACCTCGAAAAACCGCGCTCCCTCCACAGCACCCCACCTCTCCTCCAAAAACCCCGCTTGACCACCCCAACCCCGCGTCACTCCCCCACGACACGGCGCACCCCCCCACCCCACCGCACGCCCCCGCGCACCCCACCTCGAAAAACCGCGCTCCCTCCACAGCTCCCCACCTCTCCTCCAAAAACCCCGCTCGACCACCCCCACCCCGCGTCACCCCCCACGACGCCCCCCCGCACCCCACCTCCAAAAACCCCGCTCCCTCCACAGCACCCCACCTCTCCTCCAAAAACCCCGCTCGACCACCCCAACCCCGCATCACTCCCCCACGACACGGCGCTCCCCCCCACGACACGGCGCACCCCCCCACGACGCCCCCGCGCACCCCACCTCGAAAAACCGCGCTCCCTCCACAGCTCCCCACGTCTCCTCCAAAAACCCCGCTCGACCACCCCCACCCCGCGTCACCCCCCACGACGCCCCCCCGCACCCCACCTCGAAAAACCACGCTCCCTCCACAGCACCCCACCTCTCCTCCAAAAACCCCGCTTGACCACCCCAACCCCGCGTCACTCCCCCACGACACGGCGCACCCCCCCACCCCACCGCACGCCCCCGCGCACCCCACCTCGAAAAACCGCGCTCCCTCCACAGCTCCCCACCTCTCCTCCAAAAACCCCGCTCGACCACCCCCACCCCGCGTCACCCCCCCACGACGCCCCCCCGCACCCCACCTCGAAAAACCCCGCTCCCTCCACAGCACCCCACCTCTCCTCCAAAAACCCCGCTTGACCACCCCAACCCCGCGTCACTCCCCCACGACACGGCGCACCCCCCCACCCCACCGCACGCCCCCGCGCACCCCACCTCGAAAAACCGCGCTCCCTCCACAGCTCCCCACCTCTCCTCCAAAAACCCCGCTCGACCACCCCCACCCCGCGTCACCCCCCCACGACGCCCCCCCGCACCCCACCTCGAAAAACCCCGCTCCCTCCACAGCACCCCACCTCTCCTCCAAAAACCCCGCTTGACCACCCCAACCCCGCGTCACTCCCCCATGACACGGCGCACCGCCCCACCCCACCGCACCCCCCCACGACGCCCCCCCGCACCCCACCTCGAAAAACCGCGCTCCCTCCACAGCACCCCACCTCTCCTCCCAAAACCCCGCTCGACCACCCCCACCCCGCGTCACCCCCCACGACGCCCCCCCGCACCCCACCTCGAAAAACCCCGCTCCCTCCACAGCACCCCATCTCTCCTCCAAAAACCCCGCTTGACCACCCCAACCCCGCGTCACTCCCCCATGACACGGCGCACCCCCCCACGACGCCCCCCCCCGCACCCCACCTCGAAAAACCCCGCTCCCTCCACGCCTCCGAAAACCCCGCTCGACCCACCCCACCCCGCGTCACCCCCCCACGACGCCCCCGCGCACCCCACCTCGGAAAACCCGCTGCATCCACACCACCCCACCCCACCTCGAAAAACCCGCTGCATCCACACCACCCCACCCCGCGTCACGGCACACCCCACCGCACCCCCCCTCGACGCGGCGCATCCCCCCCGCACCCCACCTCGAAAAACCCCGCTCCATCCACACGACCCCGCCACGCCTCCAAAAACCCCGCTCGACCCAGCCCACCCCGCGTCACCCCCCCACGACACGGCGCACCCTCCACCCCACCGCACCCCCCGACGACGCGGCGTATCCCCCGCGCACCCCACCTCCAAAAACCCCGCTCGACCCACGGCACGTCACCTCACCCCCCCACGACATGGCACACCCTCCCTCCTAAGAAATCCCGCTCCGCAATGACACGGCACACACACCCCACTGCACACGACCCCCTCCCGCGACACGGAACCTTCCACCCCCCGACGGACCTCCTCAAGAAACCCCCCCACGACATGGCACCCCCCCGCGACATGGCACACCCTCCCTCCTCAGAAAATCCCCGCTCCAACAACCCGCCCGCGCAACATGGCACGCCCTC
>NW_028229612.1:5000-15000 GCF_053477565.2 Lygodium microphyllum | reverse complement strand
CACCACACCACACCACCCCTCCCCTTCCCCCCCTCGAAATTTCGCCCCCCCCTCAACACACACCACCCCACCCCTCCCCCCCCGCCCCAAAAATTCGCCCCCCCCCTCAACACACACCACACCACACCACCGCTCTCCCCCCCCCCTCCAAAATTCGCCCCCCCCCAAAAAATTTCCCACCCCTCCCCCCTCAACACACACCACCCCACCCCCCCCCCCCAACACACACCACACCACCCCTCCCCCCCCCCCTCAACACACACCACACCACCCCTCCCCCCCCCCCCGCCCCCAAAAAATTCGCCCCCCTCCCCTCCCCCCCCTCCAAAATTTGCCCCCCCCCCCCCCCCCCCGCCCCCAACACAAACCACCCCTCCCCCCCCCAAAAAATTCGCGCCCCCCCCCCTCAATACACACCTCCCCACCCCCCCCCCCCCCTCAACAAACACCACACCACCCCTCCCCCCCCCTCAAAAATCCCCCCCCCCCCCAACACACACCACACCACACCACCCCTCCCCCCCCCCCCCCAAAAAAATCCCCCCCCCCGCCCCCCTCAACACACACCACCCCACCCCCCCCCCCACAACACACACCACACAACCCCTCCCCCCCCCCTCAAAAATTCCCTGCCCCCCCCTCAACACACACCACACCACCCCTCCCCCCCCCCTCAAAAATCCCCCCCCCCCCTCAACACACACCACACCACACCACCCCTCCCCCCCCCCCCCACCTCCAAATTTTGCCCCCCCCCTCAACACACACCACACCACACCACCCCTCCCCCCCCCTCCAAAATTCGCCCCCCCCCCCCCTCAACACACACCACCCCACCCCCCCCCTCAACACACACCACACCACCCCTCCCCCCCCCCCTCAAAAATCCCCCCCCCTCAACACACACCACACCACACCACCCCTCCCCTTCCCCCCCTCGAAATTTCGCCCCCCCCTCAACACACACCACCCCACCCCTCCCCCCCCGCCCCAAAAATTCGCCCCCCCCCCTCAACACACACCACACCACACCACCGCTCTCCCCCCCCCCTCCAAAATTCGCCCCCCCCCAAAAAATTTCCCACCCCTCCCCCCTCAACACACACCACCCCACCCCCCCCCCCCCAACACACACCACACCACCCCTCCCCCCCCCCCTCAACACACACCACACCACCCCTCCCCCCCCCCCCGCCCCCAAAAAATTCGCCCCCCTCCCCTCCCCCCCCTCCAAAATTTGCCCCCCCCCCCCCCCCCCCCCGCCCCCAACACAAACCACCCCTCCCCCCCCCAAAAAATTCGCGCCCCCCCCCCTCAATACACACCTCCCCACCCCCCCCCCCCCTCAACAAACACCACACCACCCCTCCCCCCCCCTCAAAAATCCCCCCCCCCCCCAACACACACCACACCACACCACCCCTCCCCCCCCCCCCCCCAAAAAAATCCCCCCCCCCGCCCCCCTCAACACACACCACCCCACCCCCCCCCCCACAACACACACCACACAACCCCTCCCCCCCCCCTCAAAAATTCCCTGCCCCCCCCTCAACACACACCACACCACCCCTCCCCCCCCCTCAAAAATCCCCCCCCCCCCCTCAACACACACCACACCACACCACCCCTCCCCCCCCCCCCCCACCTCCAAATTTTGCCCCCCCCCTCAACACACACCACACCACACCACCCCTCCCCCCCCCTCCAAAATTCGCCCCCCCCCCCCCCCCTCAACACACACCACCCCACCCCCCCCCTCAACACACACCACACCACCCCTCCCCCCCCCCTCAAAAATCCCCCCCCCCTCAACACACACCACACCACACCACCCCTCCCCTTCCCCCCCTCGAAATTTCGCCCCCCCCTCAACACACACCACCCCACCCCTCCCCCCCCGCCCCAAAAATTCGCCCCCCCCCTCAACACACACCACACCACACCACCGCTCTCCCCCCCCCCTCCAAAATTCGCCCCCCCCCAAAAAATTTCCCACCCCTCCCCCCTCAACACACACCACCCCACCCCCCCCCCCCAACACACACCACACCACCCCTCCCCCCCCCCCTCAACACACACCACACCACCCCTCCCCCCCCCCCCGCCCCCAAAAAATTCGCCCCCCCCCCCCCCCCCCCCAACACACACCACTCCACCCCCCCCCCAAAAAAATTCGGCCACCCCCCTCAACACACACCACACCACACCACCCCTCCCCCCCCCTCCAAAATTCGCCCCCCCCCCCCCCCCCCCCCCCCCCTCAACACACACCACCCCACCCCACCCCCTCAACACACACCACACCACACCACACCACCCCTCCCCCCCCCCCCAAAATTCGCCCCCCCCCCCTCAATACACACCTCCCCACCCTTCCCCCCCCCCCCTCAACACACACCACACCACACCACACCACACCACCCCTCCCCTTCCCCCCCTCCAAATTTCGCCCCCCCCTCAACACACACCACCCCACCCCTCCCCCCCCTCCAAATTTCGCCCCTTCTCCCCCCCAAAAATTCGCCCCCCCCCCCCCTCCCTCAACACACACCACACCACACCACCCCTCCCCCCCTCACCCCCCTCAACACACACCACCCCACACCACCCCTCCCCCCCCCAAATATCCCCCCCCCCAACACACACCACCCCACCCCCCCCCCCAACACACACCTCACCACCCCTCCCCCCCCCTCAAAAATTCCCCCCCCCCCCTCAACACACAAAACACCACCCCTCCCCCCCCCCCTCAAAACACACCACACCACACCACCCCTCCCCCCCCCCTCCAAATTTTGCCCCCCCCCCCCCCCCCAAAAAATTGGCCCCCCCCTCAACACACACCACACCACACCACCCCTCCCCCCCCTCCAAAACTCGCCCCCCACCCCCCTCAACACACACCACCCCACACCTCCCCTCCCCCCCCCAAAAATTTCCCCCCCCCCAACACACACCACCACATCCCCCCCCCCTCAACACACACCACACCACCCCTCCCCCCCCCCTCAAAAATCCCCCCCCCCCCCCCTCAACACACAAAACACCACCCCTCCCCCCCCCCCCCTCAAAAATCCCCCCCCCCCCCCAACACACACCACACCACACCACCCCTCCCCCCCCCTCCAAATTTTGCCCTCCCCCCCAAAAAATTGGCCCCCCCCTCAACACACACCACCCCTCCCCCCCCCCTCCAAAATTCGCCCCCCCCACCCCTCAAAAATCCCCCCCCCCCTCAACACACACCACACCACACCACACCAACCCTCCCTTCCCCCCTCCAAATTTCGCCTTCCCCTCAACACACACCACCCCACCCCTCCCCCCCCCCCCCCCAAAAATTCGCCCCCCCCCGTCCAAATTTCGCCCCTTCCCCCCCCAAAAATTCCCCCCCCCCCCCTCAACACACACCACCCCACACCACGCCTCCCCCCCCTCAAAAATTCCCCCCCCCCCTCAACACACACCACACCACACCACACCAGCCCTCCCCCCCCCTCAAAAATCCCCCCCCCTCAACACACACCACACCACCCCTCCCCTTCCCCCCCTCCAAATTTCGCCCCCCCCTCAACACACACCACCCCACCCCTCCCCCCCCCGCCCCCAAAAAATTCGCCCCCCCCGCAACACACACCACCCCACCCCCCCCCCCCCCCCAAAAATTCGGCCACCCCCCTCAACACACACCACACCACACACCCCCTCCCCCCCTCCAAAATTCCCCCCCCCCCCCCCCCCCCCCCCGCCCCCAACACAAACCACCCCTCCCACCCCCCCCCAAAAATTCGCGCCCCCCCCCTCAATACACACCTCCCCACACCCCCCCCCTCAACAAACACCACACCACCCCTCCCCGCCCCCTCAAAAATCCCCCCCCCCCCCTCAACACACACCACACCACCCCTCCCCCCCCCCCCAACACACACCACCCCACCCCCCCCCAACACACACCACACAACCCCTCCCCCCACCTCAAAAATTCCCCGCCCCCCCCTCAACACACACCACACCACCCCTCCCCCCCCCCCCTCAAAAATCCCCCCCCCCCCCCCCCTCAACACACACCACACCACACCACCCCTCCCCCCCCCCCCCTCCAAATTTTGCCCCCCCCCCCCCCCCCAAAAATTGGCCCCCCCCCTCAACACACACCACACCACACCACCCCTCCCCCCCCTCCAAAATTCGCCCCCCCCCCCCCCCCCCCTCAACACACACCACCCCACCCCCCCCCTCAACACACACCACACCACCCCTCCCCCCCCCCTCAAAAATCCCCCCCCCCCCTCAACACACACCACACCACCCCTCCCCTTCCCCCCCTCGAAATTTCGCCCCCCCCTCAACACACACCACCCCACCCCTCCCCCCCGCCCCAAAAATTCGCCCCCCCCTCCAAATTTCGCCCCTTCCCCCCCCTAAAATTCGCCCCCCCCCCTCAACACACACCACACCACACCACCGCTCCCCCCCCCCCCCTCCAAAATTCGCCCCCCCCCCCCCCCCCCCCCAAAAATTTCCCACCCCTCCCCCCTCAACACACACCACCCCACCCCCCCCCCCAACACACACCACACCACCCCTCCCCCCCCCCCCCCCCCTCAACACACACCACACCACCCCTCCCCCCCCCGCCCCCAAAAAATTCGCCCCCCCCCCCCCCCCCCGCCAACACACACCACTCCACCCCCCCCCCCAAAAAAATTCGGCCACCCCCCTCAACACACACCACACCACACAACACCACCCCTCCCCTTCCCCCCCTCCAAATTTCACTTTCCCCTCAACACACACCACCCCACCCCTCCCCCCCCCCCAAAAATTCGCCCCCCCCGTCCAAATTTCGCCCCTTCCCCCCCCAAAAATTGGCCCCCCCCCCTCAACACACACCACGCCACACCACCCCTCCGCCCCCCCCCCCCCCCTCAACACACACCACCCCACACCACACCACCCCTCCCCCCCCCCCCCCTCAACACACACCACACCACCCCTCCCCTTCCCCCCCTCCAAATTTCGCCCCCCCCTCAACACACACCACCCCACCCCTCCCCCGCCCCCGCCCCCAAAAAATTCGCCCCCCCCCAACACACACCACCCCACCCCCCCCCCCCAAAAAATTCGGCCACCCCCCTCAACACACACCACACCACCCCTCCCCCCCCCTCCAAAATTTGCCCCCCCACCCCCCGGCCCCAACACACACCACCCCTCTCCCCCCCCCCCAAAAATTCGCCCCCCCCCCCCCTCAATACACACCTCCCCACCCTTTCCCCCCCCCCCCCCCCTCAACACACACCACACCACCCCTCCCCCCCCTCTCAAAAATCCCCCCCCCCCTCAACACACACCACACCACCCCTCCCCTTCCCCCCCTCCAAATTTCGCCCACCCCTCAACACACATTACCCCACCCCTCCCCCCCCCCCCCAAAAATTCGCCCCCCCCCCCCTCAACACATACCACCCCACACCACACCACCCCTCCCCCCCCCCAAAAAAATCCCCCCCCCCCCCCCCGCCCTCAACACACACCGCCCCCCCCCCCCTCAACACACACCACACCACACCACCCCTCCCCCCCCCCCCTCAAAAATCCCCCCCCCCCTCAACACACACCACACCACACCACACCACACCACACCACACCACCCCTCCCCTTCCCCCCCTCGAAATTTCGCCCCCCCCCCAACACACACCACCCCACCCCTCCCCCCCCGCCCCAAAAATTCGCCCCCCCCTCCAAATTTCGCCCCTTCCCCCCTCGTCACTCCCCCACCCAACCCAACCCCGCGTCACCCCCATGACACGGCACACCCCCCCACCCCACCGCACCCCCCCACGACGCCCCCCCCCGCACCCCACCTCGAAAAACCCCGCTCCCTCCACGCCACACCACAAATGCCTCCGAAAACCCCGCTCGACCCACCCCACCCCGCGTCACCCCCCCACGACATGGCGCACCCCCCACCCCACCGCACCCCCCAACGACGCCGCCCCGCACCCCACCTCGAAAAACCCCGCTCCCTCCATACCACCCCACCACGCCTCCGAAAACCCCGCTCGACCCACCCCACCTCGCGTCAGCCCCCCACGACACGGCACACCCCCCACACCCCACCGCACCCCCCCACGACGCGGCGCATATCCCCCCCCCCCCCCCGCACCCCACCTCGAAAAACCCCACTCGACCCACCCAACCCCGCGTCACTCCCCCAGGACACGGCGCACCCCCCCACCCCACCGCACCCCCCCACGACGCGGCGCATATCCCCCCCCCCCCCGCACCCCACCTCGAAAAACCCCGCTCGACCCACCCCACCCCGCGTCACCCCCCCACGACACGACGCACCCCCCCACCCCACCGCACCCCCCCACGACGCCCCCCCCGCACCCCACCTCGAAAAACCCCGCTCCATCCACGCCACACCACCACGCCTCCGAAAACCCCGCTCGACCCACCCCACCCCGCGTCTCCCCCCCACGACACGGCGCACCCCCCACCCCACCGCACCCCCCAACGACGACGCCCCGCACCCCACCTCGAAAAACCCCGCTCCCTCCATACCACCCCACCACGCCTCCGAAAACCCCGCTCGACCCACCCCACCTCGCGTCAGCCCCCCACGACACGGCACACCCCCCACACCCCACCGCACCCCCCCACGACGCGGCGCATATCCCCCCCCCCCCGCACCCCACTCGACCCACCCAACCCCGCGTCACTCCCCCAGGACACGGCGCACCCCCCCACCCCACCGCACCCCCCCACGACGCGGCGCATATCCCCCCCCCCCCCCCCCGCACCCCACCTCGAAAAACCCCGCTCGACCCACCCCACCCCGCGTCACCCCCCCACGACACGGCGCACCCCCCCACCCCACCGCACCCCCCCACGACGCCCCCCCCCGCACCCCACCTCGAAAAACCCCGCTCCCTCCACGCCACACCACCACGCCTCCGAAAACCCCGCTCGACCCACCCCACCCCGCGTCTCCCCCCCACGACACGGCGCACCCCCCCACGACGCCCCCCCGCACCCCACCTCGAAAAACCGCGCTCCCTCCACAGCACCCCACCCCTCCTCCAAAAACCCCGCTCGACCACCCCCACCCCGCGTCACCCCCCACGACGCCCCCCCGCACCCCACCTCGAAAAACCCCGCTCCCTCCACAGCACCCCACCTCTCCTCCAAAAACCCCGCTTGACCACCCCAACCCCGCGTCACTCCCCCACGACACGGCGCACCCCCCCACCCCACCGCACCTCGAAAAACCCCGCGTCACCCCCCACGACGCCCCCCCGCACCCCACCTCGAAAAACCCCGCTCCCTCCATAGCACCCCACCTCTCCTCCAAAAACCCCGCTTGACCACCCCAACCCCGCGTCACTCCCCCATGACACGGCGCACCCCCCCACGACGCCCCCCCCGCACCCCACCTCGAAAAACCCCGCTCCCTCCACACCACCCCGCCACGCCTCCAAAAAACCGCGCTCGACCCACCCCACCCCGCGTCACGGTGCAGCCCCCACCCCAGCGCACCCCCCCACGACGCCCCCCCCCCCCCCACCCCACCTCGAAAAACCGCGCTCCATCCACAGCACCCCACCTCTCCTCCAAAAACCCCGCTCGACCAACCCCACCCCGCGTCTCCCCCCCACGACACGGCGCACCCCCCCACGACGCCCCCCCGCACCCCACCTCGAAAAACCGCGCTCCCTCCACAGCACCCCACCTCTCCTCCAAAAACCCCGCTCGACCACCCCCACCCCGCGTCACCCCCCACGACGCCCCCCCGCACCCCACCTCGAAAAACCGCGCTCCCTCCACAGCACCCCACCTCTCCTCCAAAAACCCCGCTTGACCACCCCAACCCCGCGTCACTCCCCCACGACACGGCGCACCCCCCCACCCCACCGCACGCCCCCGCGCACCCCACCTCGAAAAACCGCGCTCCCTCCACAGCTCCCCACCTCTCCTCCAAAAACCCCGCTCGACCACCCCCACCCCGCGTCACCCCCCACGACGCCCCCCCGCACCCCACCTCCAAAAACCCCGCTCCCTCCACAGCACCCCACCTCTCCTCCAAAAACCCCGCTCGACCACCCCAACCCCGCATCACTCCCCCACGACACGGCGCTCCCCCCCACGACACGGCGCACCCCCCCACGACGCCCCCGCGCACCCCACCTCGAAAAACCGCGCTCCCTCCACAGCTCCCCACGTCTCCTCCAAAAACCCCGCTCGACCACCCCCACCCCGCGTCACCCCCCACGACGCCCCCCCGCACCCCACCTCGAAAAACCACGCTCCCTCCACAGCACCCCACCTCTCCTCCAAAAACCCCGCTTGACCACCCCAACCCCGCGTCACTCCCCCACGACACGGCGCACCCCCCCACCCCACCGCACGCCCCCGCGCACCCCACCTCGAAAAACCGCGCTCCCTCCACAGCTCCCCACCTCTCCTCCAAAAACCCCGCTCGACCACCCCCACCCCGCGTCACCCCCCCACGACGCCCCCCCGCACCCCACCTCGAAAAACCCCGCTCCCTCCACAGCACCCCACCTCTCCTCCAAAAACCCCGCTTGACCACCCCAACCCCGCGTCACTCCCCCACGACACGGCGCACCCCCCCACCCCACCGCACGCCCCCGCGCACCCCACCTCGAAAAACCGCGCTCCCTCCACAGCTCCCCACCTCTCCTCCAAAAACCCCGCTCGACCACCCCCACCCCGCGTCACCCCCCCACGACGCCCCCCCGCACCCCACCTCGAAAAACCCCGCTCCCTCCACAGCACCCCACCTCTCCTCCAAAAACCCCGCTTGACCACCCCAACCCCGCGTCACTCCCCCATGACACGGCGCACCGCCCCACCCCACCGCACCCCCCCACGACGCCCCCCCGCACCCCACCTCGAAAAACCGCGCTCCCTCCACAGCACCCCACCTCTCCTCCCAAAACCCCGCTCGACCACCCCCACCCCGCGTCACCCCCCACGACGCCCCCCCGCACCCCACCTCGAAAAACCCCGCTCCCTCCACAGCACCCCATCTCTCCTCCAAAAACCCCGCTTGACCACCCCAACCCCGCGTCACTCCCCCATGACACGGCGCACCCCCCCACGACGCCCCCCCCCGCACCCCACCTCGAAAAACCCCGCTCCCTCCACGCCTCCGAAAACCCCGCTCGACCCACCCCACCCCGCGTCACCCCCCCACGACGCCCCCGCGCACCCCACCTCGGAAAACCCGCTGCATCCACACCACCCCACCCCACCTCGAAAAACCCGCTGCATCCACACCACCCCACCCCGCGTCACGGCACACCCCACCGCACCCCCCCTCGACGCGGCGCATCCCCCCCGCACCCCACCTCGAAAAACCCCGCTCCATCCACACGACCCCGCCACGCCTCCAAAAACCCCGCTCGACCCAGCCCACCCCGCGTCACCCCCCCACGACACGGCGCACCCTCCACCCCACCGCACCCCCCGACGACGCGGCGTATCCCCCGCGCACCCCACCTCCAAAAACCCCGCTCGACCCACGGCACGTCACCTCACCCCCCCACGACATGGCACACCCTCCCTCCTAAGAAATCCCGCTCCGCAATGACACGGCACACACACCCCACTGCACACGACCCCCTCCCGCGACACGGAACCTTCCACCCCCCGACGGACCTCCTCAAGAAACCCCCCCACGACATGGCACCCCCCCGCGACATGGCACACCCTCCCTCCTCAGAAAATCCCCGCTCCAACAACCCGCCCGCGCAACATGGCACGCCCTCCCTCCTCGGAAAAACCCCGCTCCACCGAACCCCCCCACAACATGGCACACCCTCCGCTCCCAAAATACCTCGCATCTTGAGGAGGGGGTATCACGTGAGAGCGAGGCAGAGGGAGGGGCCAGGCACGACGTACGCAAAGACAATCGCGACGAGGAGAGGAGGCGCCGCGTCATGGCAAGGCGAGGGGGTTTCCTACCACG
>NW_028229609.1:223903-267526 GCF_053477565.2 Lygodium microphyllum | reverse complement strand
CACAGAGGTAGCACACGACCAGGCAGCAACCAGGCAATGGTGGTGTTTTTTTTGGCAGGGGGACGGCGTGGGTGGGTGAGTGTGGGCAGACAACGGTGAGGGAAGTCCAGAAGTGGCAGGGGCAGGGAAGCAAGACAGCAATCAGGGCTGAAAGGTGGCAGGGGCAGCAAGGGAGGGAAACAAGGCAGAAGGGATAGTAGCAATGAGGGCAGCATGTCAGATGCATCAGTCAGCTTACATGCAGAGCATCAGGCTGCCAATGAATGTCAGGCCAAGTCCCTTCAGGTTACATCAGCCTGTCACATCAGGTCGCAATGTCAGCCTGTAACACCAGCCTGCCACCACGTATCAAAAGCTTGTATCTGTTCCTGCTTGAAACTCATTTTCGCCAAAGCACTTAGTATTCCTTCCATTGATTTGGTTCAGGATATGAACCATACAACTGTTTTTTGCCTGATTCGGGCTAAGCCCATGCATTGAACAGGAAAAGCTCATACCATCTCAAGTGGATAACCATCCTCTTGTTCTGTGCCAAATAGCATGATTCCTATTTCATTCTACCTCTTTTCAGATAAGCAGGACTTGCAGCAAACTCATAACACCCACACTTCCACACACACAATAGAAAACACATGATTCTTTCATACCAACACGACGACGCTAAAAAGGATAAGCACCTTGACACATCATGGTATGTCTTAACTCAATATCTAAATTTTGTTCCTTTACCATGAACTTCCACAACTTTTGAGTGAAACGCAAACTCATGATCATACAAATTCCTGTGTTGTAAGCAGCGAGCACAAACAAACACCTACATGTACCAGGAAGGGGAGGGGCAGGGGGAGGGGGAGGGGAATATATCAAACATGACACAGGTAAAGGATGAACACTTTCATTGCCTTGACTGAATCTTACAAGGCAGGATACAATCTTATCAGTGTGAACATATGAAGTTACGAGAAAAATAATCTCACTTCAAGCACAGAAAGATTCATCAGTGCAAACATTGGAGAGAGTGATTTAAATATCAGAAAAATAATCTCATCAAAGTGAACATTTTGAGGAACAATCCCATGTATCGGAAAAATTGGACATGACATGATTATTACCACCACATTCATGGTAGAAAGTGTTTACAAAAGAACATCAAGTCCAGATGCCATCAGATAATTGAGGAAAAATCATTCACGAAACCATTTGGACTTCAGAGGAACAATTTGTGTTTATAAATGTCCAACAAGATGTTTAGGAAAACCCCTCTCTCTCTGTCTGAATCGCATTAGTAGAACTTTACTCTTCATATTAACAGTTTCTCCGCTCGATCATGGTACACCAATAACACTGGTATTATTTTCCCCAGATACCAACGCTTCAATGACTGCCTAATGATGGTATGCAAAGCTTCAGAAAACTCGACAGTTGCTCACTGTATTTTTCTGGACGGGTTCTAAAGTGGTCCACATGAGGAGAACATTCAAAATTGCATGCATTAACCACACGTCCTGCCTTCTTTTGCTCTTCAATAAAAGCTTCTACTGAATTTGCAGGGATAACTGTATCAGCACTGCTGTATATGTATAGCTGAGGACAATCTGGCTGTTGGCTTGTTAGCACTGAAACAACATCATTCAGCCTCCTGCAAGCATTAAACATGTGTTAGCAGAGATACCTAGAAATCACAAGACAGAAATCCTGGATACTGCCAAAGTTCGAACACGACATACCGGTTTACATATGGCATCTGTAAGAACACTCTGAAAAACTTCTCAAGCATGGAAAGCAATGCAGTCTCCTTAAAGCTTGGCTTCATTTGCACAACTGCTTTTTCATTGGAGGCATCATTGCTGGTGACGAGTTTCTGTGTGGTCACACTACCTTTTCTTAACAAAGCTGCACAAAATCCAGCAGCCCAAACCTGTAGGAGAGTCATATTCCCAGGTCAGCCCATACTGACTGGAAGAATCCTTCCCGCTCAGACTCTATAAAGTTGGAAGAGGGCAAACCTGTGGATCAGGTCTTGCAGAGGGTGCAGAATCAACCACGCATCCTTTGATCTTCTGAAGAAAATCATCACCTTGCTCAATAAGTCTTTCAAGGACAGCACCATACCTGCACAAAATGTGAGCATCAATGTCAGTCCTGTCATCTCATAATACGTCACTTCCACAATTCTGTACAAATAGTCCTGTGATCCTATAATACATCATTTCCACAATACTGTACGAATTCCAATTAATGTGTATCCTTTCATGTAGGACTTCTTCTGGAATAGCTTCAGTATATATTATCATCCAAATAATGAAGTCAACTATACTTACGTCAGCCAACCAGTATTGCTAAAAGTATGGAAAATCACAAGCTGATCCTGGCCTTGCTTGCTGTCTTCTTTCAGCCACCCAATCAACTGCTGCGTGAGCACATCCACATGTTTTTCAGCTCTCTCACTAGCCTTCAAACTCAACAGGTCCTTCATTGGGACCACAAATGTAACTGCATGTATTCCTCTTTTTGTATACCAGTCAGCATACTTTTTCAGGTGCCTTTGTTCAGCTCCCAGCCATCCAAGCAAAACAACAGCCACTGTTCGCTTCTGAGTGATAGATCCTTTCATCCCACTGTGACAGCCATCTGCCTCAATGAGAGGAGCATGCCAAGTATGCAGACCAGAGCTGGCACTAAGAGGTGGATATCTATAACCGCCATTCAAAAATGACATCACTCTCTCAAACCTAAAACTACGTGGAGCACTAAAGAAAGAGGCCCCTGCATCCAGATGCTTCTGGAGATGAACTAGTGGCCGACAGGAGGGGCCAGCATTGAAATAAGTAAGACAAAACTGCTGTGTCAACCTCTGTGGACACTTGGGCAGAGGCAACACTGCTACCCTCTGAGGCAGTGACAAACATGAACTAGCCAGAATAAAAGAATGATGCTTGTTACAATGGTTCCCCCCAAACTTGGAAACATCACAGGGGCTTAAATAATGTGTTCTTGAGTGCAGAACACTATCACGATTAGCTGTTGAAGGCATCGCCCTGTGAAATCGCATGGATGATGATTGAACGGCAAAAGCCAAAGGTACAGTACCAAAATTCGCTGGCAAGGTATGTATGAATACAGGCATGTAAGCAGGCTTTACTAATGAAGATGCTGTACGCGAGAAATCCATTGTAGGATTGATACAAGGCGGATAGGAGGAATCAAAGTCAAATGATGAGGAGGCAACTTGGGCATCAAGGAGAACAACAGAAGTGTCTGCCCAGTCGTGTTGGAGACGGATCTCAAATAGGACTTATCAGGTAACTCAGTTGACACTGATGCAGTGGCCATGGCTGCAATGACTGTAATTGATCCATGGAGCCTGGTTGTCAGGACTCCCATCAAGCGCTTCAATTCTCGCAGCTGCCGTATTGTAGAAGTTCACAAAGTATATAAAGCTATACTCTGCTTCTTTGGAAATGTACAGTAAATCAAAGTGCGTGTTCTGCCGATCCTGAGGGCAGCAATCCCTGTGAATAATCCTCAGAAAGACATACAATGCCAGTACAATGAAGTTCTGAGGGCAGCAATCCCTGAGAACAATCCTCAGAAATCCATACAATGCCTGTACAATGGACTTCTGGAGTGCAAACTGAGAGTATAGGCCCTTGACTGAGCAATTACTTGCACAAAACCAACAAATATCTGCGGAGATGACACTTCTCACGGGAGATGTGTATGCTTGTCAGCCGAATTGAATGGCTATCTGCTGAGGTGTTGTGCATAAAATGGAATGCTGATAGAAGCGCCGCGTGCCAGCCTTGACAAGGAGACGAAGCCGCAAACCATAGAACTGGAGACGCCTTGTGCAGTCACGTTAATGGAATGCTGATAGAAGTGCGATGTGCCGGCCTCGATAAGGAGACAAAGCCGCAAACCCTAAGAACCAGAGACACCTTGTGGAGCGAATTGTGTCCGCAAAAGCCTGTGCGACGCCAACACAGAAAAGAGCAACTGGCGATTGTTGGCCGAGAAGCGAGCCTTCTTTGAGACCAAAAAACAAGCAAGCCGTCGCTGCCACAGATGGCTCTGTTTCTCCTTCTGTTGTCCAGAGAGGCCGCGAACGTGACGCAGAAAATATTATTGAAGGAGAATCTCGATTCAAGCTCCCAAAGGGCTGGCTTTTTCTTGATCAAAGGTAATACGCATGGCCATTGGCTTTTCTAGGTCCACCTCGTTCCAAAAAGACATTCTATATTTTTGGCTCATTGGCTTGGGATTGATTAGGAAAGGCAAAATGTATGAAAGCCCCTTCCCACCCAGCATTTGTAGAGCCAACACAGCACTCGCACTGTTGTAGTGATCCTGTGAAGAGAAGGTGCTTGTGGGGGCTCCATTTTCTCAAAGTACTTGGAGGGGGAAGTTACCATTGGGAAAAACATAGCAGTGCTTTCGAAAATGTTTGTAGTGCAAATGATAATAAACCTATGATAAAGAGTCATATCATAATAGGCATCTGATTTTCCTTAGCTTCAATTTCATTCACCCATACTAAGTATGATTTGCTACCTTTTTTCAATGCACATTTAGCCTATGTATGACTAAGCTATGGAAATTTATCAAAAGTGTATGTTCCATATAATGTAATTTATTTTCCGTTAGAATGAATTTTCATGGAATGTGTGAAATAATCTATGTTAGGATTATATTTGTGACGCCAAGGCATTCTTAAAATAATGTCACTAGCTTGCAAAGGCACAACCAAGAAATTTATGCACTCAACATAATAACCAATTTTAATTTCTAAATCATGAACTTCTTGTATACCATTGTATCTAGTGCCTAAGAATGTAACCTTTATGCGGTAATGAGTTGAAATAGTAAGTAAATTCAATTCTTTTACCATCTTTGCAGAAATAAAATCATGTGTGCTTCCATCATCATGCAAAACAATCTTTTCGTGACCATACACAAGACATTTCATTGTTAATAATGAATGAGGATTTTGCATACCTAGTAAAGTATCTAAAGCATCACCGATATCATCATCATCTTCTGTGAAATCTGATATATCTTCATGGTCTTCGTTTTTCGTCGCTCCCAAGTACTTGATTTGAATAATTGGCTCCTTGGATTGACAGCTCATTGTGCTAAGTGTCTAGGTCGATGACATTTGTAGCGAACTATAGACTTTGCTTTGGAAATGTTATTGGTAATGGCTGGAAATTTGGGTATGTTGGGATTTGGCTGGAGAGATGGCTTAGGGTTTGAATTTGTGTTTGATAGTAATGCAGGGGGTCGAGTCCAGGATTTACGGAAAGAAGAAGGAACAAAGCGATTTTGATTAAATATTTGAAAGTTAGAATTGAATTGCTTTATACCAAAGTTACCGTTGAAAATTGTTGTGGTTACTTTTCTCGTCCACGAATTTTATCTCAGCATCATGGGCTAAAGAAATTCCATCCTCCAAAGTCTTTGGCTTGAACATGTTCACTTCCACATAGAACTAAGAAAATCGGATATGTACTTGCGCTTGTGGATTGCCTCTCATGAACATCTTTGAGCATTCGAAGTTGCAGTAAGGCACTCCAGAAACACTCAGTATATCGCAGTATGGATTCACGATCTCTTTGTTGCAGAAGATCCACTGTTTGATTGGGATTGAGGTGGAAGCAAATTCTGCAAAAAATTCTTTTGAAAGGCCTCCCGAGTAGTAGGACAATCAATACTCTTGCAGACAACAGTCCACCATTATGATGCTCTGTCTACTGAATGATTAGTGACGCATTTGAGTTTATCTTTTTCAGCATACTGCTCTTTATGGAAATAATAATCAAACTGATTGATAAAAGCAAGAACACTTTTTCCGTCACGTTTCCCATTAAAAGTACAGAATTTGAATTTTCTTTTACTTATCTTGGCTTCTTTCCTGAGAGACTGTGCTTCGAGTGTCGCGTCAATCATACGTCAAATAACATCTTCAGGTTGCGCTCCATTTTGATCAATAGTGGATCGTTGAAGTGTAGCTAGTTGTGCTTGCAAAGTTTTACGTGCTCTTCGTTCATCTTGAAGTTGCATCATAATTAGGTCCAATTTTTGCTCCATTGTTGGTTCCGGTAAATCACCTTCGGCCATAAAATCTTCCATGTTTTGATCGGACATCCTGCAAAATCTCAAATAACCTCGCATACTCGAAATCTTATTAGAGGGATGAGCGTAGCTCAAATTTGGGCTTACAAGGCTTGCTTTTTTTTAAATATGGCTTTTTGTGATCTTGCTTCTTTTGCGGGTACGATAATTGATGATGGTCTTCTTCCAAGCAAATGCGTCTTCCGTATAATCTGCATGTGACAGTCTGCTTGTTGAAAATCGACTCTATTAAGGTGTAGGTATGAACATAGTCTTGTTGAAGTTTTCTGGAGTTGTTCGGGAAGAGCTCGGTGTGAATAGTTGCAAAGCAGGAGATTTAAGATTGAAATTCTTTAAGCTTTAGTAAAGCTTAGTTTTAAGCTTTTGAATAAAAAGCTTACAAATCGTGATTTCAGCGTGGAGGATGGCGGCATGTCCTGGCCAGAATCGACACCGTTCAGTTCGTCCCCCCACCGCTCGTGGTTGAAATTGGGAAGAAATGATCACAAGAAACGTAAGACAGGTTGGAATAGAAGACGCATAATACAATGGAGTAGGGAGGTGGAATAAATAGTCTAAGGCCTAAGAAACTAGTTTACATGCAATTGGCGGACCTACATTTAATGTAGGTCATAAATGTTGCTACTTGGAAGAAAAAGTGCCATCCAAGCCTATCCGCTACTATAGACACATATGTCTATGTCTTCTCTTTGTTTAGCCACCCAACAAAACTCACATGGTGGAAGGACTTACTTGAACCACTACAACGAACATACACACAAAAAAGATGAGGAAGGCTCACTTAAAGACACAAGAAGAGAGATAGAGGCCAAAACATTTTCTTGATGTTCCTTTTCTTCTTCTTTCTCCCATACTACTCATATGTAGTGTGCGTAGATAAGATACAACATAAAAAACATGGCCTTCAAAGTCAAACAATTCATAACTAACTAAGTAATTGATTGGTAATATAAGGATACCATCTTAAGTAAATACAATTGAAAAGAATAGAATATATGCATGATGAAAGGAGCAATTGCACAAGATTTAGAGGCTCAAGAGTTTTTCTTCTTCATCATCTTCATTCTTCACTCCATCTCTCATTATCAGTTGATACACACAAAGTATCCTCACAAGTGATAGATACCTTTTTACCTTTAAGTCACTTCACACGCAACCTCTACTTTATTTATGCATGCATGGGATATGACTTAGCCTATGTCTTATTTATCAACACTCCCCCTCAAGCTTAGAATGAGCTTGCAAATACAATACCCGAGTGTACTTCTAAAGTACTCAAACTTATCTTTACCTAATGCTTGCTTTGGTAAAGATATCCATGACTTAGTCATTTGCTTTTACATATACCAAGTCTATCTCTCCATTTATAACCTTCTCTCTTATGAAATGGTAGTGCACTTTGATATGCTTCATTCTTGCATGGTATATTGGATCCTTTGCCAACATAATTCTACTAATGTTATCACAATACATGATAACTCCACAATCTATCTCTATCTCCATATCACATAATAGCAATGTTAGCCATGTCTACTCACATGCTATCAATGCAATACCTCTATACTAAGCTTCTATACTAAATAAAGCAACCATGGTTTGCTTCTTCTTGCTCCAATTCACCATGGCTAAACCAAATGAAAATGCATAGCCATTGGTGGATCTCCTATCCATGATACTTCTAGTCGAGTTTTGCATTTGTGTATCCAAATAATGTAGGCTTAATCCCTTTCTTGTAGAACAAACCAAAACTCATTGTCTTCTTCGCATATTTCAAGACTCTACTCACTCCATCCAAATGTGACTTGCATGGTTTCTGCATGAATTGGCTACTGACTCCCACTGAGTAACTCGAGTCTAGTTTTATTATGGTTAGGTAGATTAGTTTATCAACAATATTTCTAAACATAGTAACATCCTCCACATGTTGTCAAACATCCACCATCTTAATGTTTTGATCCAATGGTGCATTCGCTAGCTTACATGCTATCATTCTATAATTCTCTAGCATCTTCAATGGCTATTATCTTTGCACTTACCAAACTCCATGTGGGGTATCAATCACCTCAATGCTAAGAAAGTACCTCAACAAACCTGGTCCTTGATATTAAATTCATTGTGCAATCTGTGCTTTACTTCAGCAATCTCTCTTTCAAGAGTACATATAATGATGAGATTATAAACTTGCGGATCCTCTCACACCAAGCTCTTGGTGCTTGCTTTAATCCATACAATGCTTTCCTCAACTTGCACACATAATGCATATATCCAATGTACCATTACTCTTCATATTCATTTGGTATAATTCATAGCCATAGATAGAAGCTAATGCAACGACCAATCTCACTATCATCATCTTAGCCACCATTGGACTAAACGTCTCTTTAGTTTTAGCATAACCTTTTGCAACTAACCTTGCCTTGTATCTCTCTAATGAGCCATCAAAATTGCAATTGACTTTATACACCCACTTGTAGCCAATTGCCTTCTTGCCATAAGGCAACTCAACTAGATCCGATGTCTTATTCTTGATCTATGCATCTATTTCCATCCATAGCATTCTTCCAGTCTTTGTTTCCAACTGCCTCCTCAAAACAAGTAGGCTACTAAACATACCATACCATATATGCACAATGCATCTTCATGAAGCCATTATACGTCAATCTATATAGTAGATGCCTCACTCTATTTGATCTCCTTAACTAAGTTGCACTAAACGGTGTCTCAACCGTTCTTACATGTGGTGGAATATACTTTCCCATACTCTTTATCCCTAGAGTTCTTACATGTGGTATGCCAAACTCATCATCCATAGACTCATCCTCAGAACTTTCACCCATATGCTTCTTTCCTTGTGCAATTTTTGCCCTCTTTTATGCACTCCTCAAGCTGCCACTCCATGGACTATAACTACCATTGCTTTCTTCATAGTCTTGAGGTCTAGAGATATCCTCAACATGCTAATTCCTTTGACCATTATTTGCTAAAATGTTCTTTACATACCCATCATCATCATTGCTCTCATAGACATCCATCTCAACTGTAGCTTTTTGTCGATATTAAGACTCGTACTTATTGAATCTCACATCCTCGCTCATGCGAATCTCTTTAGTAACAAGATCATAACATTTATAGCCCTTCTTCTCATTTGGATACCCAAGAAAAATGCATTTAATAGCCTTTTGTTCCATACTTTTCCTCAAATCATCAGGGACATGTATATAACATGCACAATCAAACACCCTAATGTATGAAATTTTAGGTGTCCTTCCACACATCTTCTTATATGGAGACATATGATGAGTCAAAGCTATCCCTATTCATGATATGTACTATAGTACGTACTACCTGAGCCTAATAGGTCATGGGCCTGTGCATCCAATTCATCATTGCCCTTGCTACTTCTACAATAATCTTGTTGTTCCTTTCTGCCACACCATTCTGATGTGGTGTATACTTGAAAGTAACCTATCTTTTGATCCCATGATCTCTCAAGTAGTATAAGAACTCATTTGATATATATTCTCCACCATTATTTGATCTCAAGCACTTTATGTAGCCCCCAAATTACTTTTCTACCATGGCCTTGAACTCCAAAACCTTTTCAAATGCTTCACTTTTATGTTGCAAAAATTACACCCATGTCATCCTAATCAAAGTCATCAATGAACGTGATATAGAAAACCGACATTTTCACTCAAAAAGACATTCTAACATGGACCCCAAATATCAAAACGTATCATTTCCAAAGGACAACTTCTCACCCTCACCCGCTTTGGAAATAGGAGTTTAGATTGCTTGCCAAACTGACAAACCTCACATACATGATCATAATTTACATATTCAAACTATTGAAGCCCATAAACTACTTGTCTAGATTGCATTTGTTAAATCCTTTGCAAAGCCACATGTCCAATCCTTCTATCCATAGTTCACTATCTTTTTCTTATATCCATTCCTTGTCACAACATACATAGAGCTCTAAATGATGGGAGTTCCAATATCCAAAGTAAATAACTTGCCTTTTTTTAAACCACGAGCAATAAGTCTGTAGGTTTTCCATTCCTGAACTCCTAATGAAATAACCATAATTGTTAAACCTCACTTGCAATCATTCATTAGCCATTTGACCAACTAAAGACAAGTTTTTAGTGATAGTGGGCACATATAAGACATCCCCAATATGATTTTCTATGCCATCTCTAGTTACCAAAAGCACACTCCCAATATGAGTTATCTTATGCAATGTATCATCTCCTATAGCCACATACTCTTCAGTTTGCATTTGTTGCTCTCTATCAAACCATTTTGCATGGTGACTCATATGGTTTGTAATAGTTGAATCCAAAAACCAATCATCCTCTATAGGAGGATGCGCCATACTGCCGAGTACATGCTCCATAGCCAAGAGATGACCTCTAGGTGGCTATGGTCTAGGTGATGAACCACCTCTAGAACCATAGCCACCACCATTGTATCCACTTGGATAGTGCCCAAACTAGGTCCTTCATTGACACCTAAACATAGCAAATTACTTATGAAAGCACTCTCTCACAAAATGACCAAACTGCCCACAATAGTGACATGCACCATTTCTCTATGGACAAGAATGTCCTTTGCCTCTAGGATAGGATCTTTTAATGCCTCTAGGCACAAAATCACTACATCCAAAGGTACTATTTCCATGTGAAAAAGTGTCTCCACAATCATATGATGAACCTCTAGCTCTAGATGAGCTACCATGGTCTCGTTAATGATAAAACACGTTATCACATGATTTGCATTCTTTTCACTGCTAGATGCATTTAGGCTCAACTTAATCTCTCCGTAGGAAGAAAAACAATCAACTCTTCAAAATCAGCCATAGAACTTTCTCTGGTAAAAATGGAGGTATCAAGGGACTTGTACATAGGTCTAAGTCCATTTAGAGTAATTGATACTAGATTATCATCATCAATTGTTGCATTTATTGAAGCACTATCTTCTGTAACCTATTTTATTTCTACCACATATTCACTGATACTTCTATTTCCTCACCGTGTACCATGCATCCTCTACGTTAGTTGTATCTTCTTGGCCTTCGTGCAAGTACCATACATCTTCTCAATGATTTTCCAAGCATCTTTGCATGTGGTTGTCTTTTTAATGTGGAATCAAGGTCTATGGGATATATATAGATATTCAATGCAAGCCTTGTTAGATATGGTCAATGCCCCACCCTCATAAGGTGCTACCAATGATCCATGGTGCTCTAAGTTGTAAGGCCTCCATTATGAGGGAAAGTCATGTGTGAGCTCGCTAACATTGGGTCTTGACTTGTATGTTAGATGAGGTCTATGTGATTGGATGGCAAAAAAGTGATCTCTGTGGATCCAATCTTTGGGTTAAATAGAGTAGTTATGTTGCTAGCAACTCAAGGGACAATGCATCAAGTTACAAGGTATGGGAGTCATTAGGGACCCCTATTTTGGGGTTTGGGGAGGACTAGAGAATGGCACCTAGGGATTGGGGGGTCGTAGGGGGGCCAATGACCCCCTTGATAAGGGTTTGAGAGTGGCACCCTTGGTTGGCCAGGCAATAAAGGGAATATTCCCTAACTGACTAGAAAAGATTTGCAATATGGTCGGATAGGCTAATTAGACTATCTTCTCGAATTGTAAAAGGAAAACCCTGTCATGACCTAAAACGGGCCTAACACTGGCTCTAATGACTCTAGTTAGGGCTCCTAAACACACCAAACAATCCCACACTATCTTGCAGGCTAGGAGTGTCTAGGTACTCTAAATAACTCTTCTAACTAATGTGTTTCTAATACCATTTTGGATTATGGTCCAACTAATGATCACTCCCAACTTTAAGCAAAGGAGTCTTCTCAAATTTGATATGTGTTCTCTACTCCTTGCTCAAATTTTGTCCACTACACCATGAGTAAAGAGTATGTGAGAAGCAAGGGCTTCAATAGAAAAGATGAGAAATGTCACCTATTGCATGCCTCTATACTAAAAATTCAAACACTAAGGATTCGTCCATCAATCTTTAGCGCGAAGGAAAGTTAGATGGTGCAAACTACATTTTGTGAAAGATTAAAATTATAAATATTTTTTATTCATATGAGCTTCTAAAGATGATGTTGGGGACTGACTCAGAATCACAACCCACCCTCCACCCATCAAATTCGAGTGTTATGATTCCTCCAAATACAAATCTTCTATGGACTTGGAAATGAATGAAGGAAAATCAAAAGAATGGCACTATGAAGACTAATAAAGGGAAGGAGACAACCAATACAACTGAAGCAGTTTTGGAGTTATTCATGGCCACCATTGAGGAAGCGTGCTCCTCACCACAAGAAAGATCTACCAGTGACTCATGGATATTAGATAATGGCACCTCCTATCACATGACCAACAAGAAAGGTCTGTATAGTTCTATGAAGCTTTTGTAAGAATCCATCACTATGATGATGGTTGGGAATGATGTAAAATGCCATGTTGAGGGCATAGGTACTATTTTATTTATTGTTGCAAATAGGAAACTCAAAAATCTTTCAAATGTATTGTATGTTCCAGAGGTTAAGAGAAATTTGATATAAGTTGCTTCTATAGATGATCTTGGCCATGAGGTGAGGTTTACCAAGATAGTTGTAGAATATATTGATAGTGCTATCAAAGTTGTCGGCAAAGGAGAAAGAAGAAACAACATGTATGACCTAAGTGCTCTTACAAGCACTGCTGGTGTGGGTACAAGTAAACTTTGGTATGAAACATTTGGTCACATTGATTTTGCAGTGTTGAAGGAGATGCATAGGCAAGGTATTGTTGCTCACCTACCTGTAGTATTGAAATGAATGACCAATGTAAAGCTTGTATGATGGGCAAGCAACATATAAAGGCATTTCCACAAGAAAGCAAAAATGGAGCAAAGACTTTTCTAGAGTTAGTGTATGGTGACTTGTGCAATAAATGTCTATGTAAGCCTTGGGAGGATCTTCTTATTTTATATTGATGGGTTGATGATTGCAATAGGAAGATGTGGGTGCACTTCCTTTTTGTGATAAGGCTCAAGCTTTTGGTAAGTTTAAAGAATGGCTAAAACTTGTTGAGAATGAAGCAAGGCAAAGTGTGAAGAAGTTTAGAATAGATGGTGATGGTGAGTTCAACTCAAAGAAGTTCAAAGACTTTTGCAAGAGCAAAGGGATTGAGTGTCAATTGATGACATCTCATACACCTTAGCAAAATGGTGTTGTGGAACACCGAAATCACAAGCATCTTTAAGGGAAAGGGTAACCAATTTTGGACAAAAGCTATTAATGATACAGTCTACATTCTCAATTAGAGTTACACAATGGCTTTTAAAAGCAAAACTCCTTGTAAGTTCTATTCTATTAAGAAACCATATGTCTTACTTTAGAACTTTTGGATATGAATATCATGCACATGTTCCAAAGGATAAGAGAAATAAGTTAAAACCAAAATGTACAAAATGTATATTTTTGGATTATAGCGATGAGCAAAAGGCTTACAAATTATATGACCAAGAGGCAAAGAAGATCATAGAGAGCTATGATGTGGTGTTCAATGAGCAACCACATATAGTGGAGGAGGAGAATATAAGTTCTTCCACTTTATCATCTAATGAAGAAGTAATCCACTATCAACTTATCCCAAGAGTTATCCTTACCCTTAAGGAGGAGAAAATATCTTATTTTAATGATGAGAAAAAAGTTTGCTAAGCTACAATCATGCCACGAGAAAAGCCATTGTTGCAATGGGTGAAGCAACTCTATGATCACAGTAATCCTATGCCTACCACTATTGAGGAAAAGGTAGATGGACCAAGGAGGTCTCTAAGAATAGTGAATCAAAGAAAGGCTTATACTCACATGGTCAATATAGCCTTGATGTCTGCGATTATGAGAGAAGTAAAAGAAGCCAATAAACTTGGAAGAAGCACTTGTCGATCTAGCATGGAGAGCAGCTATACAAGCTGAGTATGGTAGCATAATGAAGAATGATACTTAGGAGCTAGTGGATCATCCAAAAAAGAGGAAGATTATTAGCACCAAATGGGTATGGTAGGTCAAGCATAAGGGTGACGAAAGCTTTAAAAAGTACATAGCTAGATTAGTTATACTCAAAAGACTTTGAGCTTTGAGTTTGAAATGGCCTACTTGGAGTTGTTGCACTATTGTTAGGGATTGAAGTCTGGCAAAATCTTCATCTCTCAAAAGAAGTATGCATGGGAGATCTTAAAAGCATTTGGCATGACAGAGTCTAAGGAGATAGCTACACCTGTGGAGGTCAATGTGAAGTTATCCATTAAGGATACATAAGCACTAGTAGACATTGGGAGGTATAGGAGATTTATTGGCAGCCTCATCTACTTGTGCAACACTAGGCTAGATATTAGTTCTGTTGTTGGTGTTTTGAATAGCTTCTCAAACAAACCATGAGAAAGTCATTGGAAAGATGGGATGTGGGTGCTCAAATACTTGAAGGGAACTCTTGACTATGGTATGCCATATAGTTTTGGAAATGCTCTTGTGGGGAAGTATGACTCAGATTGGGTAGGTGACAGTGATTCCAAGAAATCAGTTTTTGGATATTATTTCTCTTTAGGTTCATAAATATTCTCTTGGATCAATAAGAAGCAACCAGTTGTGGCATTGTCTTTTATCGAAGCAAAGTACAAGGTAGCTTGTTTTGTTGCATATGAAGTAGTATGGTTAAGGAGGATCTTATGGCATATGAGAGTATAGAATGAAGATATAATAGTGCTAAGGTGTGACAACTAGAGTTGCATCACCATTATCAAAAATATATTTTTTCATGCATGCACCAAACACATTGAGGTCTAGTATCACTATGTTTGTGACTTGATCGAGGATGGGATAGTACATCTTTTGTCTATACTGTTCAACGAAGGAGAATGGATCAGATATCTTCATAAAGCTCTTACAAAGGATATGCTTGAGTCCATCTTCAAAGACTTGATGTTGGGCTAAAGATGTAGTTCACTTGTTGCAGGTGGACATTGAGGGGAGGTGTTAGATATGCCCAATGCTCCACGTGCCACTAATGATCCATGATACTCTATGCTATAAATCCCCCATTATGAGGAGAGGCCATGTGTAAGGCTAGTGGTTCCTAACTTGTATATCAAATGAGGTATATGTGATCGGATGACGAAAAGGTGACCCCTGTGGATCTAGCCTTTGGGTTAGATAGAGTAGTTATACTAGTAGCAACTTGAGGCACAGTGCATTGAGTTGTGGGGTGTGGGAGTTATTAAGAACCCTTATTTTGGGGTTCAAGGGCTACAAAAGTGGCCCCTAGCTAGGGAATCTTAGGGGGGCTAGCAGTCCCCTTGACGGGGGTTCGAGGTTAGTGCCCTTAGTCCACCAATAGTAGAGGGAATATTCCCTGAAATATTCATTGGCCGATTAGGGAAGGATCATAATAAGGTCGGACAAGTCAACTAGACTACCTTCTCGGGATATAAAAGGAAGACCTCTCTAAAGCCATTGTCAATTTAAATTTCACCCAGTCAGAGTTCTTCCAGCTACCCTTAAGCTCTTTGTTTATCATTTGTTTGGAGTACCATTTAAGCTTCAGAGTGGAACAGGTGGATAGAGCCATCTTTGTATTAGTTCATTTCAAATTAAAGTAGCTCATGTTCTTCTCATATTTGTTGTGTGTTCTCTACTCCTTGCTCAGATTTTACCCACTACACCATGTAATTTCTACAAGACTTTTATGGTCTTACTAGTCCAATCCTTGTATGCCTTTTTTAATCTTTAATGGGCTCATCAAGTAGTTTTGGGTATACATCTTCACCTGTAATGAGATCCCATAGACCTCTCCCCATTAAGAAATTATTCATACTATAGGACTATACACTACAATTGTCCTTAGTCAATTTCTTGCCCAAAATTTGCATTATATGTGTAGTCTTTGACATTTGATGGTTGCAAATTCAACAAACCAGCAAAATATGTAATGTGCCAAATCATATCCAAGCATGTGAACAAGATTGAGCATCAACCAGTCAAAATCGAGACCATAAAAGCATTCAAAGTACCCAATAGAATGCATGTAAATTGTGTTTCACTGCAATGCTATAATACGTATCCAATTGTTGTCACATGCCCCCATATATCATGGTCGTATGTCAAGCATTGGCTATCCAACAAGAAATAATGAAAATGAGGCTCCAACAATGCCGTATAATCCAAAAAGCATCAAAATATGGGTCTACAATTGACATGGCAAGAATGAAGTCCCATACAAGCTCAATCCAAGTTTTTTTTTTTTTGGGAATTTTTCTAAATCTTTTTCCCTTCCAAATGGACACCCAAAGACGGCCTTTAACTCATAAAACAACTAGATCAACCTTCTAGAGTGTGAACATAGACAGTGTGAATTGATTCAGACCTTATTCAAAGCGATATCTTCACCTAGTTGTATGGTACTCCCATTGAATTGGTCAATGATGATCGAGGTATGCATTTTGTTAACTGACTTTCTTTATCCTCATTGTGCATAAGAAGTCATCACCCTATTATCCACAAGCTAATGGCTTAACAAAATCCACCAACAAAGCACTTTATAAAAATTTAACTAAATTGGCTTATCAAAATCAAAAAGACTAGGATACCAAGCCTACGGTTGCATTATAGGCCTATCACACTTCTTCAAGGTCTCTCCCAAAATGACCCCTTACAAATTGGCATTCGGCCTAGAAGCCATCACATCTTTGGAGAACGTAGTACCTAATCTATGGATTGCGGTACAAGGGCAGCTCATTGCAAAGGAATCTCTTCCCTTTCAGATGGAAGCCCTTGCCCAGCTAGAAGAAGACTAGATCTGTAGTGCTTATATCTTATTGAAAGTCCAAGCCCAACAAAAGCATCAAGTCGATAGGCTTTCCAAGAAACAATTATTCTAAAAGAACCAACTCATCCTAGTCTTCAAGACCTGGATGGGCAAGCTCCCGAGTAGGCAGAAATTCCAATGGATTGGTTTCTTTTAGGTGTTCCATGATTCTAGCACTAATTCTTTCTACCTGACTGACTTATTGAAAGGTGAGAAGGATCAAAGCTTGCACTTGAGAGCTATGGCGGGAGAGCAAGAGCAAGAAAAAGAGAGACAAGAAATGGGAACTCCAATAGTCACAATGTGTGACCTGGCCTTCCTTTATTCAAACCGTCACTAAAAGGATAAAGAATAAAGTGATGGTGACGGGCGCCCGCCACCTGCAGTGTGCAGTAGCGGTGACTGTCAGTGTCGTAATACATGGGCGGCTAGGCGAAGGTGCCTTTACCCCCAACAACCTCCCGCTTAAAGGCGAATCTGCCCTAGTGAGGAGTGAAAAGAAAAAGAAAAAAGATAGTACAACATGTACACATGTACAACAGGATGAGGAAAGACGTCATCTCATCCCACGCCCATCAACCTCCTGAGGAAGGCAAAGCGCTCTTTGTAGAGAGTCTTTTCGTGAGTAGATTTGCAGGATTCTGGTTAGTCGAGATCTTGACAAGATCAACAGACTTGTCCTCAACGACCCCACGTATGAAGTGATACCTCACCTCAATGTGTTTTGTCTTCGCATGGAAGACCAGATTCTTGGCTAATTGAATAGCACTCATAGAATCCGAATGCAGTGTAGGGATAGCATCAGTACCAAGGTCAGCAACCAAACGACCCAACCAAATGGCCTCCTTGCAAGCCTTAGTGGTTGCAACATACTCGGCCTCTGTAGTAGAAAGGGCTATGCATTTCTGCACCCTGGACATCCAAGAAACAGCACCTCCAGCATAGGTGAATACATAGCCGGAAGTGGACTTCCTACTACCTTCATGTCCTGCATAATCAGAGTCAGTGTACCCCATGACTCCTGTATCATGGCTGCCGTAGCATATGTACATATCTATAGTGCCCTTCAGGTACCTCATGATACCCTTCATGGCATCCCAATGCTTCTTGCCAGGTATAGCCATATAGCGTGCCACAACACCAATTGCAAAGGCAATATCTGGACGAGTGGCTATCATGGCATACATAAGACTGCCCACTGTGGATGCATAGAGAAACTTGGCCATCTCGGCCCTCTGCTCATCTGTCTGTGGACAATTAGCCTGTGATACCTTCACATAAGAAGGCAATGGACAGCCAATAGGCTTTACGTCGTGCATGCGGAACCGCTCAAGGACTTTATGAATGTACTCCCTCTATGACAAGTAGAGGAGTCCCTGATGCCTATCGCGTCTAATGCGCATACCAAGTATGTGAGAGGCCTATCCCAGATCTTTCATCTCAAAGCTCTTCTTGAGCTGAGCCTTAAGAGCATCTAGCTCATCATGAGCTTTCCCTACTATCAGCATATCATCCACATAGAGTACCAAAATCAATAAAGAACCATCACGCACTTTCTTCGTGTAAAGGCACGGATCCATAGCACTCCTAATGTAGCCCGGTGACTGCATAAAGGCATCAAACTTATGATACCACTCCCTAGGTGCCTGCTTCAAGCCATAAAGACTTTTCTTCAATTTGCACACTAGGTGCTCCCTGCCAGGTTCTGCAAAGTCCTTAGGCTACTCCATATAAATCTCATCATGCAAGTCCCCATGTAAGAAAGCCGTCTTGACATCCATCTGGTATAAATCCAAGTCAAGCTAAGCAACCAAAGCCAAGACTAAGTATAGGGTGGTCATCTTAACCATAGGAGAAAAGACCTCATCAAAGTCCACACCATGCTCCTGCTTAAAACCCTTTGCTACCAATCTAGCCTTGTATGCCGGCTTGGGGTGTCCAGGGGTACTTTTCAGCTTGTACACCCACTTACATGGCAAAGCCTTCTTGCCCTGAGGCAAGGAAACCAAATCCCAAGTCTCATTCTTATGCAAGGAGTCTATCTTAGACTGCATAGCCCTCTCCTAGGAGTGACTATCACCCCTGCGCATAGCCTCATCATAAGTGAAAGGCTCTCCTGCATCTGTAACCAAGACATAATGCATCAAGGGCTGAAATCTATCAGGTGGACATCTGTCTCTAGTAGACCGTCTCATGGCAGGCTCTACTGCCTGCTCAACTGCCTGTCCAACACCCTAACCATGAGCATCTGCTGCAGCTATAGGCTATCCAACTGGCTGTGCGAGAGCCCTCGGCTCCTCCTAAAATATGACCTTGTGGATCTCAACAACTCTCTCAGGCTACATGTGCATCTTGTCTTCATGGAAGACTACATCATGACTGCAAATGACTTTCCACGCTCGTGGATCCCAGAGACGATAACCCATCTCACCTGCATCCCCATAACCAAGGAAAATGCATTTGACACTCTTAAGATCCAGCTTACTTCTCTTGTCCCTAGGCACATGGCAAAATGCCTCACATCCAAAGACACGAAGATGCGAATAAGAGGGAGGTTTTCCACTCCATATCCAAACCACTAGAAGGTGATCTGTTTATGACATGCATAGCTGTACTAACTGCCTCAGCCCAAAAGCTCTGTGGTAGGCCTGCATGGCTAAGTATACAGCGGACATGCTCCTGGATGGTTCGATTCAGCCGCTCAGCCAAACCATTTTGGGGGGGTGTAGGGGGCAGTCAATTGATGCTTAATACCCCTCTCATCACATAACTACTCAAAAGTACGCGAGACATACTCACCCCCATTATCTGTCCTTAGGCATTTTAGCCGATACCCAGACTGGTTCTCAACCAATGCAAGCCATCTCTGAAACACAGCCAAGACATCGGATTTTAGCTTAATGGGATAAGCCCAAAATTTCCGTGAAAAATCATATATGAACGTAACAAAATACTTTGCACCACCCATATACTGACAAGGCATGGGCCCACAGACATCGGAATGTACCAATGCCAAGGGCTACCTACCAGACTTCTTATGCGTAGACCTAGTCTGCCTGCCATAAAGACAATGCTCACATGAATCAAAACATGCATAATCAAGGGACGGTAAGTACTGCAAACCAGAAAGTATTTTCATTCCCTTCAAAGACATATGGCCCAAACGGGCATGCCAAAGAGATACTTGTGGGATAGAACCCACAGACAAAACATGATCAAGGGAAGAAGCAGATACAATCAAGGGATAGAGGCTGCTAGCCTTGGCACATCTCGCAATCACAAGTCTGCCATGAGTGATCTTCCATGCAGAGTCTCCAAAAGATACATGATAACCTGTGTCATCAAGTTGTCCAACTGACATGAGACTGCGTGTCAAAGAAGGTACATGACGTACATCCTGCATAACAAAATTGCTACCAGAAGGAAACTGCAGCTTAACATCACCAATGCCCACAATATCAAGAGAGCTGTCATCACCCAAGCGCACAGAACCCGAAATAGTGTGGTATGAATGAAACCACTCTCGGCAAGATGTCACATGAAAGGACCCATCTGAGTCCAAGAGCCAACACTGTGCATACATAGAGTGTATCTCTGTCTTCTGCGAAGCATTAGAAGAAGCTGCAAGGATATAATCATCATCAACATCCTCAGACTGCATAACATTGATCTCTTCAATTTTAACACTGGACTTTGCAAGCACTATGCTGCGATCAGAAGACTTATCCTGCACTTTGTCTTTCCCCTTACCTTTGCGCCTTTCATTGTGCAGTTCATGGCATTGTGGCCTAATATGGCCCTTTTTCCCACAATGGTGACAAGTAACATCTGCATTCCTGCCACGGGATTTGCTATGTGATTTCCCACGAGACTTGGACCGAGATTTCTGAGAATCCCGTCCATGACCACTGCCACCACTGCCATGCTTTCCATATCCATCATTCCTACCTCTAACTGTCATAGCATGCGACACATAAGAGGCATCCGAATTCTTACGATTAACCTCTTCCTATAGAAGAGCACTCTCAACATCAGATAATTTCAAGGTAGCAGTAGAGGCACATAATGTAGTGCAGAATACATCCCATGACTCATTAAGAGTACCAAGCAAGAAAAAAGGAGTGACATCCTCTGCAAAAGTGATGTCCTGCAAAGTCAAGTTCTTGAGTATAGCATGGAACTGGCTCAAGTGAGCAGACATGGTCACATTCTCCTTCATATGCAGATCCATAAGTTGCTTCAGCCAATATATCTGACTCGCTGGACTTTTCTTGTCATAGAGATTCTTGATTTTATCCCACAATTGACATGCACTCTGTTCTTCCGCAAATAGATTGTAATGAACGTGTTCTATGAGAGATAATATAATAGTGGACTTGCATAACTCATCAAGCTCAAACCATTCCTCATCTGGCATAGTTGCAGGCGGATGCCCGCTCAACCTTAAAGGTTTGATCTGCGATTTCTGCACCAACACCTGCCGAATCTGGCTCTTCCAATAAGAGTAACTCGTACCATCAAGCTTAGTGATGTTGAAAATAGCATGATCAATGGACGAACTCGCCATAATGCAGGCTAGAAGACTACAGACAGTTTAAAACTGCTTGCTGTTTACTACAAAAAATGACCAAAAAATCACCAAAATCGAGAGAAAAATGGCGAGAAAAGTGTACCCAAAGTTGTTGCCCACCAAGTACTAGTGAAAGTACAACATTTCATAATATTTCAGCATGAAAAATCCAGGTCAGTCCGGAGTTATATGCTTGCTGTAATAAATAACAGCAGGGTACTGTGAGAGTCAATTTCTGACCAAATTACTCCACCAAGTCAATAAATGATAACCAAGACATAACCAGCCATAAACGGGCATAAATCAACACCAAATAGTCATCAAGACCCTGAGCAAACACCCAAACATGTCACCAAAGCATCCGTCAGTGAGTAGGCATACCCCCTAGACAATAGGGCAAAGTATACATAACACTGGCAAGACCTGACACTAGTAGGTGTATGCTCACAAGAGTGCAAAGCCCAAGCTCAGGTCAAAAGCAATTCCAAGATATCAGTGCATGAACCATGCAACATGTAAGTGTAAGAGATCCTAAAGTCTCAAGTATCTGCAAAATGCTCAAATAGCATAAACCTCCTGCTCAATGTCGGTCAAGCATACAAGATGCTCCCACTAGCTCAAAAGGCGGATAAATGAGCTCAACGACTCAAGCAAACCAAGTCAAAGTACCAAAGATAGATAACCAAGACAATGCCTCAATAGCATCCAATGTCGTAATGGAAAAAGCCAAGTCATAACGGAAAAATCCAAGTCAATGTCCAACTACTCAAGGGAATACTCAAATGAATGTCGAGACGAGCTTAAACAACTGCCATCCACAACCAAAGCATAAAGCATTCACCAAGACATCATAACCCCTACTGGGTAGCCTAAGCATAAACCATGTCATAGATGAAATGCCAGCTATAAAGAAGTGACAGTCAAACCCAAATTGAGCTCTAATCTCAGCTCAAAATCATTCCGGAGCATAAACAAGACATGTGGCATAGTCCAAATACATCATGACATCATACCGAGTAGCCGGGAGCACCCCGTGACCAATAGGCATAACCCAACTATAGTATAAATAGCTTCAGCCCTGAAGTTTCTAGTAGCATATAACCTCTATAAATTGAGCAAATTAGTGCTCAATCCAAGCTCAAATCCATAGGCAAACCATAGGCAAACCATAGGCATACATTCCCATATGTATAGGCACCAATCGGGCATAATCAGGCATCAAATGCCAAGATCTGTAAGCATAAAATTGAAGTAGCAGGTGGCTGCCCTGTTTTGGACAGACTGGGATTGTTCAAAATAGTCAATAGCTGAGCTAAATCAGCTCCAAATACATCTCACATAAGAGGCATAACATCCACAAGTGATCTGGTATCAATAGACATTAGTAGAAGCATCACATAAGCCATAGGCATATAAATACATGCTATCTCAGACCTGAAATATGTTGCAGAACATTATGTCATTAGAATTTGGCAAATTCGATATCACCATTGCGTCCAGAGTGTGCCAAAACCCCAACTTAGACTCTTATCTTGCCTGAATAAGGTTCCAAATGCCCAAGATATGACAAAAAGAGTGATTTTTGGGCCAGATTTTGAAACATGCGCAAAAAAAAAAACGTGAGCTGGCTAGGGGGATTTGCTGTCCCAGGTGTCAACAATGGGGCCCAAAGGGGGCAAAAATGGGGGCCAAAGAAGGCCTACACCAAGCCTCAGCAACCCTTGATAGGCTGGAAGCAAGATCCAGGTGAAGGAAGCTCCTAGAGGTGTGAGCTATGGCTGCCCACAACCTGTGAAAACCCTGTTTACCTAGACTTGTGGACTGAGATAAATCTCTGAAATAATGAAGCAATACCTCAATGTCAATGCCCTGATGGTGCCTCAATAGGCCGGGAAGAAGCTCGGGAAGCCGGGGAGTGATGGGAGCTCCAGAGAATGAGCTATGGCTGCCATGAAGGAGACCCAATGCGAGTGGGGAGTTAATGGGAAGTTGAGAATGCCATGAGCCAAGCTCAAGAGTTGGGAAGCTGTGCTCTGATACCAATTGAAAGTTGAGAAGGATTGAAGCTTGCACTGGAGAGCTATGGCGGGAGAGCAAGAGCAAGAAAGAGAGAGACAAGAAATGGAAACTCCAACAGTCACAATGTGTGACCGGGCCTTCCTTTATTCAAACTGTCACTAAAAGAATAAAGAATAAAGTGATGGTGACGGGTGCCTGCCACATGCAGTGTGCAGTGGCGGTGATTGTTAGTGTAGTAATACACGGGCGGCTAGGTGGAGGCGCCTTTACCCCCAATACTTATAGGGAAAGCTATTACTAAAGCTTGTCAATGGGTTTCGACTGCGCCATTATCATTGCTGACATCTTTCAATGTACATTCCCCATTGACTCAAAATCCCCAACTACCTTCACTCCGCCTTCACTACCGAATTTTGGATATTTCACCCCGTTGGTTACCCACCCTCATATCAATTTGGATCCAATAGTTGCCAGTCATAGTGACATGACGTTCATTTATGAACCTCACATATTTGATGATACCCCTGATCCGCTATGTTCTTGATCTCTGTAGTGTAGGCCTGAATGCTTTTGCCATTCCTAGACATGTTATTGAAATGTTGCTTTAGTTGAATCTTTCTTGCATGTGTTACATTTCCATAATTCTTCATGCGTATGTCCCATGTATCCTTTGGGGAACTGCATCCAGTAATCTATATAACCATAGCATCTAATATACATAAGGAAAACCAATGTAACACCTTGCACACTCTCTCAGTCCATAGCTTATGAGCCCTTTTTTGATCATTTGTCGGATTCCTTTCATGCATTTCAGGTTTAGCCTCATCACATGTACATAAGTCCCAATAACCTCTGCCAACCAAAAAATTCTTCATATGGAACTTCCATAAAGCAAAATTTTTGTTGTCCAGCTTTTCTCCCACATTTGAGTGATATTGTCAGTGCCTTGAGCATTTGCCATAGTTGCAGCTTAGGTATTCAGTGATGTATACAGCTTGTAAGTATCTGACTCCTTTTCCTACAGTTCAGGACTAGTTTTCTCCTATTCAGGACAATTTTCATGACAACTTGCTTGCTATAAACTATATTCCAACATTGAAAAAACACAGTCAACTGAGCATAAACCAAGCTCAAATCAGTTCAAAACATTCTATGATAGTGGCAAAACATCCCAGCAACAAACTATGTTCATACAAGTATCAATGTTTGTACTGTATGCAAGTAGCAGTACCAAATATAGCCAGTGCACTGCTATAACCAATAGTATTTTCTCTATTAAAACAAGAGTATTCATATCTCAAAACAGCCCCAAAACATCTCATTCAATTGCCACTCTATGTAGGAGTTGATACATGTCCAACCTATCAGAATATATTGCATGTATGTCAAGTGAAGATGATAGGTATCTTGCTTGTAGACAATAATCAATCAATACCCTGGTATAACCAACAACAAATTAGTCCAAACTTTGGACTTTTAGCACTCACAATATCCCAAAAAGCATCTACCACTCAAGAGGCATGATCCAAGCATTTGTCAGTAGCAAATAAGCGTCACAGATACTTCAACCCTATAGGTATATTGTTTCTGAATTTAGGACAGCAACCAGTTCACTGTTTCCAGCCTGCAAATAAGCTCCAAAACTGAGCATTTAACACTCCAATATCATACTCAAATGCATGATAATAAGGTCATATACATTGTTAGGAGGAAAGCCACCAGTGCCCTGGAATCACCTGTTGTTTACTGCAGTAAACAACTAGTCTGCACAAGTCTGTGCTGAATATCTCAAAATTTGTGAGGAATTTGAAAACACTTTCTTCTGCAAAGTTGGAGACCATGTCGAAACGGTCAAGAATAATCGGCCGTTTCTCTAAAAACCATTTATACAGTAAGATATAGCTTTTGCAGAAAAATGGGATGCATGCACAGTCTCCTTTGATGATGTTTTCTTCAGATTTGATGTCTTGATGTCAAATGGCCACTGCCAAGCCTTTAAGCTTCAGGCGTTCAAGCTCTGATACCATGTTGGAAGAGAGGGAGATGGACAAAGTGGAGTGGAAGATGTGCCTCAGCTCATTGTTGTTCTTCATTATTCTTCCATCATACTAACTGAAAGAGACTAACACACATAGGTATGACTAACCAAGACTAAATGTGGTTAAGTCACTGACTACACCGACTTATTGAATGTCAAACACATGTACAGCTGTATCCAGCTAATGTCGATCACACACATAAAGATAGACTGACTAAAGAGTAGCGGGAGCTTGATATTCTAACAATTTGAGGAGGCTAACAATCTTGCATTGTTTGACTGTGGTGATAACCTTGCTTCCTAAAGTAGTAGCTTCAAAACAAATGTCACATCATCTTTTGAGGAAGTGAGTAGTCATGCTGTGAAGATGGTGTAGCTATTGATCTTTAAGAGGTGTTGCCTCTATAAATGAGAGCATATTTGTCGGCATGTTTGCAACTACTGCTTTGGGATCTCCTGAGCCAGCTTGTCTTGCACAATGATGCTTTTGCAAAATAGATGTTCTTACTCCTCCCAAGGGCAGTGACATTGGGAGGTGAGCATGATCATGTCTATGTTGGCTACTCTGAGATCTATCATTGTTGCAAATAGTTTGGCTTGTCAAATGTAGAATTGAGCTATAAAAAGCTTTCTGATAGTGACTTTTTTTGCTTGGATGGATAAGTCTTTAGCCATTTTATAGATCGAATGGTATTGATGTGGTTTCTTCATAGAAGCTAGTAGAGAAGGTTAATATTCACACATTTGATATGGGGGAATTGAGTACCCATTGGGAGGATATCGTCTTCTGGGGGTAAGTTAGCGATAGACAAGTTTGTGTTTGTAGACAGTCATAGCCAATTTAGAGGATTGAGATATTGAGGTAATTGGGGAAACAAAAGGTGGAGGCGAGGTGGTAAGTGGAGAATAAGTTGTAGGTGAGACTCTTTTCTAAGTAGGAGTGTTGCATGAAGGATGTATGGGGGCTTGGCTAGTAGACACAATGTCATTTGCTAGTCACATTGGGTTGTGGCATATTGTCAAAATTGTTGTAGTTGGTGTATAGGTGATGAACATGAGTGGAGTTGTGGACAATTTTGATAGCCAGAGTTTGTGGCACCTTCATAATATTCTTGTGCTTCAAAAAGGGTCTTTGGGATCCATTGAGTTGTGATATGCATGTTATTACAAGTCCAAGCATCAACACAACAATAATACTTTTGCTTGTGTTACCTAGCATATGATGTGTAGAGATTTGCGAAAAGGTTTTGGGTTTCCACTTTCACTACATAGTGTAGTTGTCACGTGGCTTCTTATGGGCTTGATCATTCAATGTTGGCTCAAGAATGTCAGGGTGTTAGGTGATTGGTTGGATTGAGACATAGGGATAGTTTGAGTAGACTCAAACAACACCTCTTTGGAACTAAAGGTTGTAATCATTCACTCATCCCAATATCATAATTGGTAGGGGGCATAATCCATGAGGATTAAATGACTTTTGTTGTCATAACAAACAAAAGTATTTCTATATTCCTTGTCCTACACTAATTTCATCAATTAAGTGGATAAGGGCATTGTTTGTTGGGCACGTGACAATTGGCATGGATGCATGACAATTGGGATGGGGGATCTAGGGATCCATGAGGGGTTAACTCAACTCATTGCATGGCCAATAGAGATGCCAACAATGCCAATTGTGGGGCAAGTAGGGGTTGCCTAGCATATGGGCCACAATTAAACTATTACTAGGCAAAGTTACAACCAAAGAGTCTACATGCAAATCAACCACAATTAGTGCATGATTGAGGTGGTCATGTGAACATTTTGAAGGAAGATAGTCATCATCATAGTGTGGTATGGCCTAGAAATTTTTAATGATTCTACCATCTTGAGTAGTTCTTGTTTTTGCTTTCTAACATCAATTATTAAGTCCTATGTTTCCTTTGTTTCTCTGTCGCTTTGTCTTGGAGGTATATCTTGATAGGATCTAAGTATTCTTTTATCCTTGCTATGTTTGTAGTGAAGGTTATCAACATAGATGCACTGTGACTAAGTGACTTTTTGCTTGGTCTCTAGTGCATGGAGTGTTTTCCATTGTAGTTAGGATGGTTTGTGCGATGTGGGTCCCTATATACATCATATCAGAATGGTTAAACAAGTGCCATTCTATAAGATCCGAGAGGAAATCCTATGGTGAGGCTATTGCTCATGCATTCAACAACATTTTGAAAATATATCCATTTTCACTTGCATGGTCGCAAGTTGATTTCTAGCATAATTGTTGAGATATTGGAGTCAGTTGAGGGTGTTTGTCCCCTAGCCTTGCAATTCTTAGAATATCCTTTATATGGCCTCAAAGGTCATGGTTGAGATGTCAAATTCTGCAGTGTGTTGAAAGCTGTTGATGGAAGTCATGCAAGGCATCTTGTGAGATCTTAATTCTCTCCATTGTGCTTAGTGTTGTCTCCATGGTTTCTAAGTTGACTAAGCAAATGACATGATTGATGAGGTAACATGGAGGGGTGTTCTCAAATTCTAGAGGCTGGGTCAAGTTGTGTTCTCTGCTAACAACAAGAGTTGGAAGCTCTCATCCACTCCTCAATCCTCAATTGCATGCATCCACATTGTAGGTTTGAGGCCTAGGGTTCCTGTCAATTCGATTCATTGTTCCAATCCTTATCTTTTTTTTCTTAATTATGCTAAATCTCCTTGTTCTTCCCAACAAGTTCTTGACCTTATCCTTTTGTTCTTACCACATGTTTGACTATTTAGGAATCAAGGTTTTCTTGATTATAATTTAGCTTGTGCTTGTACACTATATCTGCAAAAAGTTTTCTATTTTCATCAAACAATGTGCGTGAAGACTTCTTGATTTGTGGCACCTTAACTTCTCAAGCAAATATATTTTTGGTTTCAAGTTGAGTGTGGGTTCTATTCATTTTTCCCTATTAAGTTTTTCTTTTCTATTGATTTTATTCTCTTGTTGTGTAAGTATCCTTCTCATTTTATGTGTGCATATGTTTGCATATATTCTTGTGCAACTACATGCTAATGGTGGAATGCATTGGATTGAGTGGAGGTGTACTAGTACAGGTATGCACTAGGTTACCTAATATGAGGAAGGTGTACTAGTGCACTTGTGCACTATTGCATGTGTTAGTGCATGATGTTGTGCAATAGGGGGGTTAGAATGTCTAATTGTGGCACTTGATGTGTAGGCATGCTAGGACAAGTAGATGGGGGTGGTGAAAGGTGAGGTGTGTGAATGCTTTTGAGTACTAAGTGATGTGTACTATGTGTGTGCACTAGTATATGTGCACCAATGAGTGTGAGTGGCATGTATTGTACTTTGATCTAGCTTATGTGGTTGTAAGGTACACTAGTGCAAGTGCTTATAGTGCACTAGGATGTTGTGCAAGGGTGATATGACTATGTGTGTGCTAGTGTAGTGCACTAGTGCACTAGGATGGGTATCAAGTGCACTTGGCAAGATACCTCCTTTGTCCCAATATCCTATGAGTTCCCCCCTTTGTGAATAGGATGAGACTCAAGGGACTGGAGAGAAGGATACTTCTTGTTGTACATATGTGCTCTAATAGATGTGCGAGAAGTAAGTGAACAATGGGGTCCTATGTTGGCGCTCTAGTACACATGTGCACTAGGGTAGTATACTAGAGATGTGCAATAATGCATGATGATATTATATTTAGAGAAACAACTTGGATATAGGATTATGCAATGAATCAAAGTGATTTAAGGTATGTGCACTAAGCTAGGTGTAGTGAGCATGAGAGGTTATGTGTGCAAGACGGTGTAGAAGGGGAGCTATTCTTAGTTAAGATGTACAGTGTCATGCACTAGGGTTGATGGTGCAAGAGTGAGACAAGTGCACTAGGTTTTAATAGTATAGTGCACTAAGGTGGATGTAGTTTGGGACGAGTGTACTAAGATGTGCTTAAGAACATATCTTAGTGTGCTAGGTTCATGCATGGTGCACATGCACTATGCACAAGTGCGACTATGTGCAAGTTCGATGCAATTTATGTGTAATGTGATGTGTAGCTCTAAGGTGCAATGCACTATGGTGGGCTATGTGCAAGCAGAAGTGCATGTGTGAGTGTGAGTACAAGTGCGCTCAAGCATGCACAAGTGCTCACAAGTGCACATGCGTGTGTGAGTATGGGTTAAGTGCCGCCTAAGTGTAAGTGCACTCAAGTGTAGTTAAGTGCACTCAAGTGTAGTGAAGTGCACATAAGTGCACTCAAGTGCTCTTAAGTGCACACAAGTGCTCTTAAGTGCACTCAAGTGCTCTTAAGTGCACACAAGCGCTCTTAAGTGCACACAAGTGCACTCAAGTGTACACAAATCTAGACAAGTGCACATAAGTGCACAATGATTGGCTTCATGTAGGCTTACATATAATAAATTTAAGGTGACTAGGGGTGTAGTCTCAAGTGTACACAAGTGCATGTGTGGGTAGTGCACTTAAGTGCACTCGAGTGCAGGTAAGTGCACTCAAGTGTAGTTAAGTGCACATAAGTGCACTCAAGTACTCTTAACTGCACACAAGTGCTCTTAAGTGCACACAAGTGCACTCAAGTGTACACAAATCTAGACAAGTGCACATAAGTGCACAATGATTGGCTTCATGTAGGCTTACATAAATAAATTTAAGGTGACTAGGGGTGTAGTCTCAAGTGTAACCAAGTGCATGTGTGGGTGAATGTGCACATGCCAATGTTAGTGCATGTCAGTATCAGTGTCAATATCAATGCCGATGCAAGTGTGCCTCAATGCATTCAAGGTGCATACATGTGCATACAAGTATTCTAGGTGAGTTTGGATACAAAGTTTATGAATGGTGGACCTAGAGTAGGTGAGGCTATGAGCAAACATGCACATGAGAGTGCACAAGTGCACATGCAGGTGTTAGTGCATCTAAATGTGAGTGCAACTAAGTGCACTAAGTGCTCACAAGTGAGCACGTGTATTGAGTGATATTAGATGTAAGATTTATGAACAATGGACCTAGAGTGGGTGAGGGTGTGGTCACAAGTATACACAAGAGTACTGATGCCAATTCTAGTGCCCACATGTGCACTCTAGTGCATGCTAGTATACATATGCATACAAGTACACATTAGTGCACTACAATGTGTCACCTTTCTTCCTCCTCCTTCCCTCTGACCCCCCCTTGCAAAAAAGGTGCGTGTTGGGGTTGTGAAGGAAGAAAGAGGGCTCTTTGTACATGCACTTGGGTTCATTAATATGCAATGATCTATGGTAAGTGCACTAGAGTGCACTATAGTGCAAGTATGGTTAATGGTAGTGCACTAGAGTGTTGTATGGTGCACTATGGTGTGTCTTAAGGTCCAAGGTGAGTGTAGGGATGTGTTAATATTACTATACAAGTGCAAAAGGTGCTTTTACGTGTGTGTGTGTGTGTGTGTGTGTGTGTGTGTGTGTGTGTGTAGTTGTTGAGTGTGGAAATGATCTATTTTTTGGCTGATTTTTGTTGTTTTTGAGAGCTGAATGGTTGATTTTATGAGATGATTGATTGGTTTGGAAGTGATTTGAGAGTGTTTTGGATGATATTGATTATGTTTTGGGAGTTCATGATGTTTATTAGTGGAGATATGAAGTTCTGATAAGTTCTGATAGGTTTTGATTGGTTTTGTATACCTTCTGTTTTGTTCTGATTGTCTTCTGTAAGGAGGGATGGATTGATGATTAATGAAGATTGAGATCTTGTGAAAGCTTATTGAATAGTTTTTGAGAGTTTGGAATGGTTTGGGTATGAGTTATGTGATTTTGATGACCTTCTGTAACCTTTTGTAGGTCTTCTGTAGAGCTTCTGTCTCTGTACTGTAGCTGTTCTGGTACTGTACTGTGACTGTTCTGTATGCTTTTGTATGTGTTCTGTTGGATGAGAGTGTAGCTTGGGAAAGTTTTCTAGCCTTGGAAAGAGGTGAATACAAGTGCAAAAGATCTAAAAGAAGTGAAAGACGTAGCTGCTGAAGACTCAAGTAAAGACTGGAGTGAAGTGACAGTAGTGAGCTATGAAAGGACACTGTAGTGGCTCTGGTGACTCTTCAGATCAGACATACCTCTTGGAAAGTGTATCCACGACCTAAGAAGGATTATTGAGAGTAATTATGAGAGATTTTAGTGAGGATATGATGTATTATTGATGGAGAGAGAGAGAGAGTCAGAGATAGCCAATTCTATTGAAACAGAGTGATTGTATATGAGAGATTGAGAGAGAAGACTATGAAGATATTGAAGTAAAATACTATGTGATGTATTTCCATTCAAAGATGGTGTATTTCTTTGCTTTCTTTGTTATATTGATGGATTTTGTGAAGATATTGAAGAATATGGTTGATTCTATCAAATCCGTGGGAGATCTACATGATGCTGCATGAAGATTTGTTGTGCCTGGTGTTCTTTTCTTCATTGTGATCATATAAAACCTAATAAACAAGCTTGTTGATGTTACAAGATAGATTTTCTTGCAAGAGAAGTCCCTTTTCCTTGGTGTTCCTCTTGGGGCTCCAAGTTTTTGGTGCGCAGCCGGGGAAACTTGCCATCAACAAGCACCAGAAGAGACTGAAAATGAGGGAAATAGCATTGCCAAGAAGAGAAGAATTCAATGGATGTTTGTAAAGTTCCTTCCTCCACTGAAGAGTTGGAATTTCTTATAATTAAAGCCACTTTCCACAAGAAATTCATCCCACAATGGCGGAAACATATCACCATCATGATGCATGCTCTATGTGGTGGACAGTTTCCTCTTCTTGTTGAAGCAGCAGAAACTTGCATCTTGGTGGCAAACTGTTTGGGGACAAACTGAAGAGCAGAAATAGAGAGAATGACCATACATGGAAGATTTGGCATTCATTGAGAAGTTTCCAGACATTATCAAGTGGGAGATTGTGAAGAAGCTTCAGGAGTCTTGGTCTGTGGAGGTTCACAGAGACAAGAAGGAAAAGAGTTGAAATTTGTTCGTGGATGCTCAACAGGAAGATACGTGGGATGCTTGGTGTACTGATAATCTTCTGTTTGTTCAATTGGCAACTCACTGGAAGTTGGTAGACAGAGTGTTCTTTACAACATACACTGTTGAAACCATCAGAAGCTGGCATTACTATGATGATGGCACCACCACAATGCTTAGACGTATGCATTTTGACACCTTCAGAACCGAATACCTTCCTCTGTGTAGTGGCATGAAAGCAGAATTCAGAGACGTTGAAAAGGAAGAAGTAGAAGAAATGTTGGCAAGACAGCCCTCCAGAGATTGAAGCCTTCTGTTAACCCTCTGTGGAGCACTAATAACATAGTGGAGCCAACCCCCTGATGAATGACGCAATAAAGAGGCAAGCATTAAAACGAGTCCAGAGGTACGTGAGAAGAGAGAAAGCAAAAATCAAAGCTGAGAACGAGCTCGCAGCAGAAGCCGCCTTTGACGCCCTTGCAGAACTCTTTACAGAAGTCCCAATGGCACATCAAGCCCTTCCTCCTCCTGCTGGAGGTCCACTTCCAAGCCAGATCCGTCCTGGAAATATTGATGACAGGCTAGCGAATGTAGTCCCGTTGCCAGTTTTTAACGGAGAGTACAATGAAGACCCCGATCTTCATGTAGCAGAGTTTATGGTAGCATGTGTGGCTAACAACGCCAGAACCCCTGAGCATTGGTTAGCAATATTCCCCGCCACTTTCAAGGGCACGGCGTTTCAGTGATATGAGAGATAAGCAGCAGGAACTTTTGGCACATGGGACGACTTGAAGTTGGCCTTCCTCACTAAATTCAGGCGTGAAGGTTTTGAAGAGCAGATGCGAGAGGAATTTATGAATCTAAGTCAGTCCTCTGGAGAAAGAGTAGAAGCTTATGTCTCACAAATGGAATCCATCCTGAAGAGATGGACTAACCATAATCTAGATGATGGCATTCAGAAGGGGGTGTTTCTCAGAGGATTACAACCTGAAGTCCGTAAGTTTGTGGAGCTGCAGAGACCAGCCACACTGCAAGCTGCAATTGAAGGTGCAAGACTGTACGATGAAGTGGAAGCTAGATTGGCGATGAATCCAGGAAGAGGAGTCCTACCTCCTTTGATGCCAGGAATGATGTACCCAACAAATGCAGTCCCAGGGACAGTCCCCTACCCCTACCCACAGATACCCCCAGTATCACAGTACAGTGCACCAAATCCACAGTGGCCACAATCCATGCCTCAAATGATGGTTCAACCACAACAACAATGGTCCCAACCAATTTCCCCAATGCCAAATCAGTAGCAACAGTGGAACCCTACCAGCTGGAGCCAACAGCCAACAGTTCAAACAGGAGCTCTGAATCAGAACTAGAACACAGACCCCTCTGCGCCAGCCCAACCTATTTATGCAGTAATTACAGAAACTCCTCAAAACCCTACAGCCAGTACCTCAGGAGGAGAAAGCTTGAAGGATTATTTATCCAACTCAGTTGCAAATATCAAGAAGGAGTTGATGGATATGATTACAGAGCAGCTACAGACGCTAAAAGTGAATACCGCTAGCATATCCAATGTTGCAGGAGCAGAAAGATATGTGATGCGGTCAAATACTTGGTGTGGTAAGTGTCATCAAGCAGGCCATTTAGCCACTGAATGTACACGAAAACCAACCATTCCTGGAGCCTTCTGTTCCTACTGTTTGCGGAAGAACCATACAGAGGATATTTGCTCTCTGAAGGAGATGCATGATAGGAGAAGAAAGGAAGAAGACGCAAGATTCAACTTGTTGGAATCCAAAATGACAACACAGGATATTGGACCGAAGCCTACAGAGTTTGGTCCTAATTTTGGACCCAGGAGGTTTCCCTCTCAAAGTTACAGAGGAAGACAGTCTGGCGGTGGTCAGAGATCAGAAGTGGAGTGTTACAGATGTGGAGAAAAGGGACACATTTCACCAAATTATCCAAATCCCAGAAGGTCAGTGGATTACAAGCCCTTATGCAGTCGATGCAAAGGAGAAGGCCACACTGCAAAAGACTGTCCAAGCCCAGCCCCAGTGAAAAACAGTGCTACTGATAGTCCGGCAAGGCCCAAGAGCCTACCTCCAATTTAGTGGAATTGGAAGTTGCTGCCATCACGCGTGCGAAGACGAAGGAACCACCTATCCAGAAATAAAATAATCCTCCTGCCGGAACAGTGAAGTTCAATCTTCCACTAGAAGAACAGAACAGAACAGAGCCTAACAGTGCCTTACAGAGCACTATAGTGCCATAGAGAGTTACAGAGACAGTTCCAAAGACAAGACCAGAGGTCCAGGAGATAGAAGAGAAGGAGGTGCCACAAGGGGCAGAAGAAGTTCCCATGATTCCCCTGTTGGAAGAAACAAGGAAAATGAAAATGGGTGTTGCTCCATTCCCTAACCGGTTAGAGAAGCCAGTGGATCCTATTAAGGAATACGATCTAGTCAGAGATCTAGATACCTTTAAACCAAACCTCACATTCCGACAATTATTGATGTTGCCTCCCAATTGCCGAAAAAGGTTCAAAAGTATACTGACAAGAAGACGTGGATTAAGGATTGCTCCCTCAACAGCAACAAAGTCCAACAAAGCTCCAGAGCCTATAAAAGAAGTGGATGTGGCTAATGTCTTCCTAGATTCGGGTACCCCAGAGACTGGCGTGTGGATTGAAGGCTGCTTCATTGCAAATGCACTGATTGATGGTGGTTCATTAGTGAACATCATGACGGATGTGACAATGAAGGATCTAGGTCTACAAGGTGTGCAACCCACCCAATGGCTCATCAGACTGGCGGATCAAAGTAGAATCAAGCCTTTTCTTCCATATGTGAAGACTACAGTAGCCGAAAAAGAGTATTGGCTAACCTATCTAGTGGTGAAGCCAAACTTTTAATTCCTATCCTCTGTTACTGGGCAGACCATGGCTTTTTGAAGCCAGAGCAAGGACGGATTGGTTCAAAGGAACCTTGACCTTGGGTAGAGGACCTAACAAAGTGGTGCTGAAGCTATATGGTGCTCAAAAGGGACATGGATCCACCTCCTTGGAATTATCTTTTGACTCCCCTAATGAGGCTACAGATGGAACATCAGCAGACGAAGATGCTGTCAAACAGATCCTTCCCAAGAAAACAGTAGCACGTTCCTTAACAGTGGATACTATAAGCCAACTCCCAAAAGATGCAAAGCCATTATCAATGGGTGAATACTTCCTGCCTGAACCAAGAATGATTTCTGAAATCACTTCTGACAGTGAGATAGAAGCATGGATGTACTACTCTCCCTGTTACATGGCCATAGCAGAGCCAGAGACAGAGGCAGAAGATGAAATAGAGAACTTGTTCTTCTCTTACAGAGCTCCTACAGAGACAGAGACAGAGACAGAGACAAAGACAGAAGAGGATGGAGATAATATGTAAGAAGAAGGTTATGAAAGCGAGACAGAAGAGTCTATCCCACCTGAAGAGGATATATATGAAGAAGAAGTTCTAGAAGCATCAGAAGCAGACGAGCTCATGCTGTGGGACAGAATGGTGATGGTACCATTTGGTCTGGTAAATGGATCTTCTCATATGCAAAATCTTTATAAGAAATGGATTAAGAAGACTAAGCCGTCTTTCAGCAGTGGCTCTTGCCGTCCTCACCCATCCTTGCCAAGAAAAGATAATGATGATGCACCGTGCCAACAAGCACCAGTCTCACGATTCCAATAGGCATCAGAGGGTCCCTGTTATGTGACGTTCCTGGACATGTCATCAGAAGATGAGTCTTCAAGCCAAGAGATAACTAATCTTGAAACCAAACCCGAAACGGCTCTAATCCCATTTCAACATCTCAAGGAGCAACCTAAGCCTCCACCAAAAGAAGAAGTTGGTTCTAGTGGGACATCAGAAGAGGACACCACCCCTTTGAAGGAGTCGGATCTGTATCCAGAAGCAGTCCGCGGGACCTTCATCCGTGAAGTAGAAGGTGAAAGGCAATTAACTTTTGTGGATGCAGATGGTACTGAACGCCATTTGAAGGTGGGTAGTAGCCTACCAAAAGAGGAGTTGTCAACCTTGTACAACTTGTTGAAAGAGAATTTGGACATGTTTGCTTGGTCCTACAAAGACCTAAAGGGGATTGATCCTACAATATGTCAGCATCATATTGACTTGGAGCCTAATGCCAAGCCAGTACAACAACGACAGAGGCGAATGAACCCAAATTATTCCACATTGGTGAAAGCAGAGCTGCTGAAGCTTCTGGAAGCCGAGTTCATCTATCTAGTGGCAAATAGTGAATGGGTTTCACCCATCGTGGTTGTACCCAAGAAGAATGGCAAGCTTCGTATATGTGTGGATTTCCACAAGCTCAATTCGAAGACGAAGAAGGATCATTTTCCTATCCCTTTCACAGACTAACTATTGGACACAGTGGCAGGACATGAGCTTTATTTCCTTCTGGATGGATTCAGTGGATATAACCAAGTGCAGATAGCAGAAGAAGACCAATCCAAAACAATCTTCACCACAGAATGGGGGACCTATGCTTATCGAGTGATGCCGTTTGGGCTCTGCAATGCCCCTGCTACTTTCCAGTGAGTCATGATGGCCGCATTCCAAAATCATTTGCATGACTTTATTGAGGTATATTTGGATGACTTCTGTGTCTATAGTTTGATCCGTGAACACTGGGGACATTTGGAACAATGCTTTGACCAATGCCGGGAGTATGGGATTTCCTTCAACCCCGATAAATGCATCTTTGGGGTCTCTTCTAGAGTTTGTTGGGCCACATTGTCTCTGCACAAGGGATATCAATAGACCCTACAAAGATCGAAAAGATTGCAGCCCTGACAGCACCCACCAACCTCAAACAGTTGAGGGGATACCTAGGCTATGTGGGTTACTCCAGAAGGTTCATAGCCCATTTTGCAACAAAGGCAACCTCCTTGCACAAGCTTCTGAGAAAAGATGCAGAGTTTGTTTGGACGGAAGAATGTGACAAAGCCTTCACCACTCTGAAGCAGTGTCTGATTGAGGCACCCATTCTGCAACCTCCTGATTGGACGAAGGAGTTTCATGTCCACACTAATGCATCCATTGAAGGCTTAGGTGCAGTTCTCTGCCAGAAGGGCTCCTCGAAGCTGGATCAGCCCATCTATTATGCAAGCCGAAAAGTCACTGATAGGAAACGGAACTATACAGTGACAGAGCTGGAGTGCTTGGCAATGGTGTTTGCCTTAGAAAAGTTCCGCCACTACCTCCTATCGACCCACTTTAAATTTTATGTGGATCATGAGGCCGTGTCCTTCCTGATGAACAAAGCAGATGTGAAAGGACGAATGATGAGATGGCTCCTTCTATTTCAGGAGTTCGACTTTGAGGTAATTACTAAACCTGGTCGTTCCCGTGTTCTGGCTGATCATCTATCGCGTATCCCACAAACTGCAGACAAGGAGTAGGATGATCCACACCTCCCTGATGCTTTCCTATTCCTGGTAGAAACTGTAACCCCCTGGTATGCAGATATTGCCAATCTGCTGGCAACCCAACAGTATCCTCCTGGTATTTCTAGTCGGGAAAGGAAGAAGCTTATGTTGGAATCAGCCCCCTATGCCCTGCTAGGTGGTGCACTGTACAAGAAAGGCAAAGATGAAGTGCTCCGAAGATGTGTTGCAGGCGATGAGATTGGGATTGATCTGAAGGCTTGCCATGACGAGCCATGTGGAGGCCACTTTGAAGGAGAAGCCACAGCCAGGAAGGCTCTGCTAGCAGGATATTGGTGGCTGACCATTCATAAGGATGCCTATGATTACTGTAAAAGATGTGATGCTTGTCAGAGGATGGGGAAACCCACCAAAACAAGTGCCATGCCACTGCAACCTATCCTTCCTTTGAAGCCGTTTGAGAAGTGGGGCATCGACTTTGTAGGCCCGATCGATCCTCCTACCAGAAGGAAACAGAACAGATACATCCTCGTATGTATGGATTATGTCACAAAGTGGTGTGAAGCTAAAGCCCTAAAGCGGGATGATGGTAACAGCGTAGCCCTGTTCATGTACGAGAATATCATCACCCATTTTGGCAGTCCCTTAGAGCTGGTAAGTGACAGAGGCACTCATTTCATTAATAAAGTCATGGAAGAGTTGACAGAGCTATATAAGATCCGCCATCGCAAGTCCACTCCTTATTACCCCAGAGCCAACGGCCAAGTCGAAGTCACCAATCGCATCCTCTGCTCGATCCTGACAAGGACAATTGCCGCACATCGTCGGGATTGGGATGATCGACTTACAGAGGCCCTCTGGGCGTACAAAAGCAGTTTTTCCTGTTGAACTGGAAGTACCCTCTTTGAGAGTGGCTATCAAAGAGCATTTGGGGGACGATGATTCACAGCAATGCCGTCTCTTGCACCTGGAATGTTTGGACGAAACTCGTAGGATGGCTCTACAGTGCATGGAAGCCACGCAAGCTCGACGCAAGGCTTACCATGACAGCTTCATCAAGCACAAGGAGTTCAAAGAAGGTGATTTGGTCCTAGCCTATGATTCATGATTTGGCAAGTTTCCTGGCAAGCTCCAACAACAGTGGATGGGCCCATATAAGGTACTTGCCGTCAACCCTAATGGCTCTGTCCAAGTGCAGACCGTTGATGCCTCTGATGATCCCTTCCTGATCAATGGATATCGCCTGAAGAAGTACTTCCCTCCTTGGGGATCTTGACAATCATGGTCACCTGATCCTTTCCCTCGTTGGCGTGGCACTGTCACTCTTATAATGCTACTTCTGATAGCTGTTCTTCAGCCACTCCTGATGAAGTGGACGCAACCCTCTATCCCCTCAGCTCCACCTTCCAGCCTTGATCTCTTATCTTCTATTTTCCACCAGCGACAGTGGCGAGATGGGTTCTGATAAGTGGTATTTCTACCATTCCCTTGCTTAATTCGAAGAAAAAAAAAACAAAAAGAAAAAAATATACATATCGGTCATGGGAGAAAAGGACTTAGGTCCCTGTCATGCCGACCTATTCTTCGAGAAAAGATGGAAACACCCTCAGGAATAGGGAAAAATAAAAAAAAAAGAAAAAAAAACAAGAAAAGAAAAAACAAATCTGTTATGGGAGAAAAGGAAGCAATTCCCTGTCATAGCAGGCCTCGTTCCAAGAAAAGGTGGTAAACACCCTTGGGCGAGAAGCTGGCTGTGGAAAAGGTGGCAACACCCAGCAGTCCAGAAAGTGGATTCATCCATTGATATCCCTAGGATCCAATTCCGAAGCTGCCTCCCTTGGTACGCTGTGTCCTGGGTCTTTCTGAAGAGTGTCTAACTGTCTTCTAACAGACAATATGTTCTATCCAACATAACGTTCGATTTGATGGCTACCTCCCTGGGTACGCCTCTTCAACAAACTGACGATGCGATCTTCATCCACAAACAATCGAGTGATGTGAGCTTTCATCCTAACCGGATGGGGATGTGAGTATGGGTTGCCCTCTGTAACTATCAACAGAGAGTGAGACAGAGGGTGGTGCGAGTGACCAGTCTTTTCCCTTTAAGTCAAATGAGAGGTGAGAAGTGTGAATGAAGTGTTGCACGCACGGGATGGGCCTCTCAATGCACAAAGCACAATTTGTTTTTGTGCACTGCACTATAAGGCTCCCTGGCCTTCCTTCTCGCACTGTATGCCGGCACAGGGCGGGATGCACAATTGCACCATCAAATGTGCACAAGGCATACAACCTTTACACAAGTGACTGTGAGGATTACATCAATGGGTTTCAGGAAAGGGCTGCCCTCCTGTATCTATCAACAGAGCATGAGATAGAGGGTGGACTGAGTGTGATTGGAGTCTCTTCAATCAATTACCGAGAGGTGAGATTGAGGGACATTACGACATTTGGAGTCAGGTATGTTCCCGTTTTCCTATGCACCCATGGGATGGGTCTCTGCCGTCATCACAGGACACATCACCCTGTTCTGTACACTGCACTGTAAGGCTCCCTTGCCTTCCTCCTTGCACCTATGCCAGATGGGTTGAACGCACTAATGCACCCTCCACTGTGCACCGTGGCATACTTTCCTCTGCACCATTCCCCTGTCGATTTCTAAACCGGGTATGAGATATGGGTTTCAATCATTATTCCTCGAGTGATATTAGTCATGGGGCGAGTGGTAGTTCTTTCATTCCATTTGAGTGACTGTGAGTTGAGTGCAATATCCCTCATCATCGACAAATTTCCTGCGATTCCTTCAACCAGCTACCTCCCTGGGTGCTGCCGCGTGGTCCCTGCCATGACGGATGTGTGCCGAGAAGATGCCTTGGTACCTCCAGCAGCCGACAACAATATAGGACGTGCCATTGACAATCAACCTTGATTCTTGACAATATGGGCCAAGTTTTTCTAACCCTACACCTTCTGTTTCTCCGTGATGTTCATGTTTTAAGTGTGGGGACGTTAGCGGATGGTCTGCTATGTGGTCCTATGTCCCTGTTGCTCAGTTAACCCTGTCCGTTAAGGTCTTAAGTGTGGGGACGCGTTCCTGCGCGTCTACATTGCATACCCCTCTGCATATGCCTCAACCTGCTAATGCCTCTATGCCATGACTTGCTTTTACCCTGATGGGGTCCTTTCCCACCCACTCGTTCATTTTTCACCCACCCTTGGGGCTGTTCCCTTGTAGTTTTCCTTCATTCCCTGCTTTTGCTGTCCTGCCATGTGCATGCACCCTACGTTCACCGAAGTCTAAATTTAACCTTATAGCCCTATTCCTCCCTCTAAACTGACCATTTTTCCTTTTTAGCTACCCTTGTTCCGGTGCACGGTTTTTGAGTTATTAATTTTTGAAGCATTTGGCGCAAATTAGTCGGTTTTCCATATGAACGCGCTTTGCTTGCTTCAAAACAGTGATCTGACATCATAGCCCTGCCAACCACTTTTCCCCTGACATTTTTCCTTTTTATTCCATGTCATTTTGATGCACAATTTGTCCAATATTAATTTTGCGGGTTTTTCGGGACTTTTTCATGCGTCTTTTTGACATTTTTCCATGTGAACCTACCCTGTTTGCATCGGAATTCCAATTTGATCTAACAGTCGTGTCCCCCATGCCTTCCCCCACCTTTTTCCTTTTTCTTCCACCCTCTTTCGCCTTCTAGATTTTTAATTATTAATTTTTCAATGTGTTTTCGGATGTCTTTTTGGTGTTTTTTGCATGTGAACCCCTCCTACTTCAACCGGAACTGCGTTTTGACATGACGACCCTGTACCCCCCCTTCCTACGGACATTTTTCCTTTTTATTTCCTGTCATTCCGACGAGCGATTCGTCCAACATTAATTTTCGATTCCATTTTCTAGTTTATTTTTTGGGTTTTTCCCACGTGAACGCATCTTATCTTAGTCGGAACTATGTTTCGATGTGATAGGATTGTTGGGCACGTCTCTCTGCACATTTTTCCTTTTTTTTGCACCTCGTTTCGATGCACGGATCTTCCGATATTAATTTTTAATTGTGTTTTTTGATCCTTTTTTGAGGTTTTTTGCATGTGAACGCCCTGTCTTTCCCCCGGAACCCCCGTTGCACATTTTCCCTATCTTCCCCCTATCGTCCTACCCATTTTTTGTTTTTATGACATTTCGTTTTGACGATCGGATTGGGAGATATTAATTTTTTTTTATTTTTATGTGTTTTCGCTCGCCTCGTCCCGCGCATGAACGTGTCCGTTTTCGATTTTACGCGACTTAACGCACCCTAGTCGCGTCCACGTGCAAATTTTTTTTACCCTGCCCCACGCACGGGCGCGGGACGGGGGTATGCCTTTCTCTCATGGGCCCCCCGCCCATTCTTTCCCCTACCCACCCCAACCCTACCCCTACCCCTACCCTTTCCCCTTGGGCCCCTCCCGCCCATTACCCCACCCCCACCTTTCCCTATCCTTGCCCCCCCCCCCCCCCCCCCCCCCCCCCTTACCCCGACCCCTCCCCACCCTAACCGCCTCCCTCCCTTCCTCTTTCCCTCTCCCTGCGTGTACCCCTCCCCTCCTCCTCCATTCCCTCCTCCTCCCCTGCTCCTCCTCTGCTCCCCTCCTCTCCTTCCCTTCCTTCCCCTCCCTCTCCTTCCTCCTCGCTGCAGGTTGCCCCCTCCTCGCCGTTGTGGCCCCTGCTGGCTGCCTCGACAACGCCTGCACGCCGTCGCGCCGCCTCGGCAGCGCCCCGCCTTCAGGCCCGTGGTCGCCCTGGCCGCCGACGACGCCCTGTGGCGCCTGCGTCCCGCCTCCCTCCTCGCCAAGCTCCCCACCGCCCTCCTCTGCAGCGCCTTCACCCGCGCCCTCTGCGGCCCCGCCACGTGGCGCCCGCCATGTTCCCTCAGACGACGCCCCTGCCCTGTCTGATGCCCGGTTGCGCCCTCCTGCGCCGCCTTGCCGTGCACCTCCGTCGCCGACGGCCGCTCGTGCCGTCCTTCAACCTCCCTGCACCTCTTGCGGCTGCTGACTTCGACTGTACGCCGCCTCGACAGCGCCCTCTGCCCGCCTCCCTGCCCGGCCGTTGACTTTCCTCTTCTCCCCTCTGCCACGTGTGCCCACACACACTTACCCCCACCTAAACCCCCCTTCCCCCCACACACACACTTACCCCCACCTAAACCCCTCTTCCCCCCACACACACACTTACCCCCCCCTACGCACCCCTTCACCCTAAACACACACATTGCCCCATCTAAGCCCCCTTCCCCCCAAGGCCCCACCACACGCTACCCCCCCACAGGCACACCCGCAGCTAACACACACAAAACCACCCTACCCCCCTTGTAAGCCCCCTGTCCTACGCTGCAGCCCCGCTGAACAGCTGAATCACCGCAGCCCCCTCCATAAACCCCCGTCCCACCTGCAGACACCCTCGAGACACAGACACACGCGTAGGTGTGTACGTGCGTGTGGGTGATTGCGATTGTTCGTGCGAGTGTGATTGCTCGTGTGCGGGATCGGGTGCGGGCGATTGTTCGTTGGTTGCTGCCATGCAGC
>NW_028229608.1:0-82255 GCF_053477565.2 Lygodium microphyllum | reverse complement strand
GGATGCAGCAAAGGCGCGCTTGGACGCAGGATCGGTGCATCACCTTGGTAGCGGTAGCCACGCAATATTCGTGGCAGATTTCGTAAGTATTAATAGGGTAGAGTACTCTAATTTAATGACATCCATGTTGATGTATGTATTTCGAATATGAATCTCAAGTACGTTGTTTTTCAATGTTTCTGTGCCATAGCAAGGTTTTACGAATCGCGACCTGACTGCATTAGAGGTGACATAAGGGGAGAAGCATGGCTTGAGTGCCCTAATCGAGAAGCTCTATGCTCGCGGATGATCGGTAAGTAGTAAAAAAAATCATTCCTAATTTGAGAAATCTGTCATTATATGTTAGTTTGTATTTGGTACTCACAATTATATATGTATTTGCTGTTGCAGACTCCCTTCGATATGCCACTACAGCGAGAGGAGTTTTCTGATGCGGATGAGTTGTAGAAAGCAGATTAGGCTACATAGGATTACTCCCCATCTTGTATTATGTAAGGCCTTATGGCCTCTATTCTCCATATGTAATAGCAAAGTATATATGATTCGGACTTCTATGTTGTAGCATGACTCCATATTTGCTTTGTCGCAGTAGCACTTCTCAATTTAAGTTCTGTTATTTTCTTTATCAATGCAGTGCACATTTCTGTTAATTAATTTCATGAAAGTACTTGTTTGCAAAGTCTTGTAATTATTTGGGATCGATTGTCTAACTTCTTTGATAGTAGGAATTGTCTCTTAGCCATGTGTGGCTCTAACTGTGGCAAGGCTACATCTGTAGCTCTGCCACAAAAAACTTTTATTCTCTACAACTGTCGGTATCAGCGTCGGAAAATATTTCTGCAATTGTCGGTATTAGCGTCGGAAATTTCTCTGTAACTGTCACTATTTTCATCGGTATTAGCGTCGCTAAATAGTGAGGCAAATAGCGACGGTTTTGTAGCGACGCTAATACCGACGACGTGGATATTTTTTATATATAAAGAAAATGTCGTTATAAACGTCGTTATAGCATGTATATGTTGTAGTGTCTACCTAGGGTTCTTGTCAATATTGACATGTCTCTATGTCCAACATCTAAGCACCATTATCATAAATTCTACCTCTCATTTAAAGTAGCTTATCTTGAACTTGAACCCCTAAGATACCCCTTCTTCCTTTGAATCAAAGGGAACTTCTTTGAATTTTCCAAACACTCTAGCCAAGAAAGAAATTGTTTTAAGTACTAGAGGTCTGCTTATCATTGGAATGAAATTTCTAATTGAGTTATCTATTGCTACTCTTTTTCCTTCAAATTATAATACAAATTTCTCTTCTTGTATTTGTACTTGCATCTCTCTATCACAAATTGTGCTAATTTCTATCAAATTGTGATTAGTCATGTTGCAAAACACAACTAGCAACAAGTTCTTAAGCACTCTAAGGGAAAACATTATTCAAATCATATCACAAAGAAGCTATTTCCCTATACCTCTATATCTCTTCTAGGTTTCTAATCCATTTTTAGTAGCTTAACACTCCTTCTACCTAGGGTTCTTATCAATACTGACATGTCTCTATGCCCAAAATCCAAGTACCATTATCATAAATTCTACCACTCATTTAAAGTAGCTTATCTCAGACATGAACCCTTAAGATAGCCCTTCTTCCTTTGAAACAAAGGGCACTTCTTTGAATTATCCAACCATTCGAGCCAAGAAAGAAATTATTTTAAGTACTAGAGGTTTGCCTATCACTTTCCATTACAAATGACAACATTGTCTATGATCATGAATTAAGTTACAAACACAAAGTTTTCCACCTAAAGATCTCCCCATGTCAAACTTCAAGAGTATTAAGGTTTTTTAAAGCAACTTAGCAAAGTATTTTGAAATATCACTTATTATTATCAACTTATCTTCAATAAATGAGTCCTAAGCCTCATTTTTTGCACTTTTCCAACTTTCCACATCCAATGGTTCTTATAACACAATTTCCGTTGAAGGTACTTTGTCTTGTATCTTCTTATAGTCACATTATTAATGTGATTTCAAGAATTTTGGGGTTGTACAAAAGCATAGACAAGTTGTTTTTATCTCAAGTTCAAATCACGATGGAGCTTCACAACATCCTTCCTTTGGATTGGAAGAAGAGACTATTTAATTCATGTTTGTATCATGTGGTATCATCACAAATTTCACCTAGAATTGGAGAAATTTATTCATAGAAAACACCAATAACATCCTATTCGAAACAACACAATAAAAGAAGGAGATCATGAGAACCTTTAAGATCTTACATCCAACTTTAGCATCCTTTCCTTGATGCTCAAATAACATAGAGCTAGTTATATGATCAAATCATAGAGGTAGCTTCTCTTCAACTTGAACCTTATAATGAAGATTACCTAAGTTGAAGTAATGAGGGTTGCTATGTCTAATAGAGTATATATGACATACTTCATAGGAAAGCTACAATACATGTTGTAATGAGGGTTGTTATGTCCAATAGAGTATATATTGCGTACTTCATAAGAAAACTACAATACATCCTCACTGCTAAAGTTAAGAAGAGGGGATAGCTCTAACACCTTCAATTAACTCTCTGTGTGTGTGTGTGACCCCTTGTCCCTCCCTCTCCCTCTTCCTCTTCATCTTTCTTTGCATGTTTACTTTTTATTCCTACGAAATTCTTTTCCCTTTTTTAAAAAGGATTTTTGCAATTTCTAATATCATCTGGTTTTGTATTTCAAAATGTGTCACATGTAAGCACACATGAAATCATGCATAGAAATATCTTAGGAAGTTTATGTTTAAAATAGCATTTAAATATCAAAATGTCATTTCTATGTTTTTTCTCAAAAAGAACGAAGAAATGAGTGCATATACATATATTTGTAAGATGACATATATGTGTATATTTGCATTCATTCACTCAAAAAAACTTATTGAAATGCACATCAAAATTAATGTTTACATCATCCTTTAAATGAAATGTACTCCCTTGTGCTTATATATGAATTCTCATGAAAAATAAGACATGCCTGCTAATACACATCATACTCCATGTGTTTGCTTCGATTTTGTTATATTGGTTGATTGTAAACATTGTATGCACGAGTTATTTTGCTTATTGCAATCCTCCATGATTGTGTTTAAGATTTGTTTAGTGAGTTAGTGTTCACAAGGATAAATTGAGAGAGAGAGAGAGAGTGTGTGTGTGTGTGTGTGTAAGGAAGAGAACATGGATCTTAGGGAGTCACTTGATTATATCACATAGGTTTAAAAGAAGTGATCTTTTAATACCTATTTTAGATATATTTTATATAAAGAAGGATACCATATAAAGGGGTCATTTACAAATTGAATATAAAAAGATATTATTTATTTAGGAAAAATTCATAGGTAAGAATATTTTTAAATAAGCCTTCAATGCACATTAGATAGAAGCTTTATATGTAGTGAGCCCTCCAAGATGTAGATGGACCATTTTAAGGAAACATAAGTTTCAAGGTATTGACAATGTGATATAGAATTGTATAAGTGAGAGTTCCAAATTTAAATTTTAGAGCATCCCATAACTAGGTCATGTCACTTAACTTATGGAAGTCGTGGTGGAATATCCCTTAAGCAACCTTCCATGTCAAAAATTTGCAGTGCCTGCTTTCTTGCCTTTTAGTACTATCAAATATTACTAGAAGGCTTTAGCAATGTAGTACACATACCAATATATGATGTGGATCTTTGTATATGATGTGGATCTTTTTGGGTATCACACATACCAATATCAATATATGATGTGGATCTTTGTATATGACGTGGAACTCCTAATGTTTGATATAGGTTTCCTTGTCAAGAAACTTGGTTATATATTGATATAGATATCTTGATCAAGATTGTTGGCATAGGGGATTTTCCACTTTGAAAATCTTATATATACCATGATGAAGGTAGCGCTCATGGTACAAAATATACTCCACTTAGAGGTATTAATGTGGGATCAAGTTTTCACATGTACTTTGAATACTTCTATAATGATATGGTCCATACCATAATCCACATACACCTTGGCCATTCCCAAAACTATGCACAGTTCTTGCATTGTTGCCACATGTACAACAACTGCAAAGTTAATGCTAGCTAGTAGTGATATAGAAAAATCTTAAATGGTCCAAAGAGAAGAACATGGTCTTGAAATCTCCCTCATCATGCTAACGTTTTCCATTATGTAGATTCACATTCATTACAAATTACATTGTGAGACAACTGATTTTTGCTAATATTATTAGGAAGGGTTTGTATATTTCTCTACAAACCATTAGACACAGTGGGAATCATAAATCCATAACAAATCTAATCTTGTATGTATATGTGACTTTCATGTGTGATCAAACTATTTCATCATGACTAACAACATTTGGTTTGTCTCTAGTCAAAGTGTTATCATACCTCACCATGTACCTTTTCACCAATATCATCCCACAAAAATTTCGTCTTGCACATACACATAATAATACGAGTAAAAAAGGAATAGAACTTGAAACTTGAAACTTAAATATTCAAATTAGTATAAACTTTGAATTCATGAAAAGAAAATAACCATAATTGATCATAGATAATAATCATGAGTTGTTAATACATGAGTGTAATGAATGAGTAAGAGAAGAGAGGAGAATGAGCTAAAGGGAGAGAAAGAGACAAGGAATAAGAGAAAGAAAGACTAGAAGAGGAGAAAGAAAGACAAAAAAGAGGGGAGAAAGGAGGAAGAAGCCATGGAAGCTGAAGATAAAGGTGAAGAGTATGTTTTTGATAACAACTTGATGCCCTAAACTGGGACTCTTACACCTTATATACTTAGATCAGTGTAACAGGGCGTTTGACCTCCTACTTTCTATATATCTCACTCATTACAATATATCCCCACCCTGAAAGTTTTTTCCCTTAAAAAAAAAGATAACTAGAGGGGAGTGATAAATGGTCATAAGGAGTGGGGTGCATAGTACACTCTAAGCCACATTACAATGAAAATGGGTGGGTAAAGACTAGGGATAGCATGTTGTCCATTCCAAGCCTACTGAGCTAAAAGTGCCATAATGCTTTATAGGGGCATTCCACATGTCAAAATGGAGCTTAAGATATGTAATTTAGCCCATCTAGAAAGCACATTGCTAAAATTTGGAAAAGTACAAAGTTTTTTTAATATAGTGTTCAGTCTACAGGTAGGGTGTGGTCAAAAGGGGACATAATTTGCTAGTCTTTAGCCCATTGGGCATCTTGGAGGTGAGAAAATTCATTGACAATAATGGCTGTGGGCACCAAGAGGATTTCTCCAGGGGTATAGGCTTTGGAATTTGATGAGGTACTCATTGATGGATTGAGATCTTAAGTGTTTATCTCATTCTGCCTTAAGGATGAATGATACCTTCTTCGTCTATGGGGGGAAGGTCTTCCACATAGTGCACTAAGGTGCTAATGAAGGGCTTTAGCTAGCTGACATGAAACACATTGTGAATCTTGGTGGTAGGGGGAATCTCTAATCAATAGGCCAAATCACCAACTCTCTTAAGGATCGAATAGGAGCCATAGAAACAGTGTGCCAACTTGTCACTGTTGCCCTATTTAAGAGTGGAGTAATGGGACCTAGGCACTTCCAAGATGACCAACTCTCCCTCTTGAAATTCCAAATGTTTTTTTTTTCATCAGCATAGAGCTTCATGTGAGTTTGTGCCTTTTGAAGATTCAAGTTTCATTACTGACGCAGGGCTTACATGTGATCCAACTCGACTTTGCTCTAAGGGTTGATCTTATCATTGAATAAGACTATAGGAAGGGGAACCTTATATCCATATAATGCCTCAAAAAGGGAAACCCCAATGCTAGAGTAGGTGGAGTTGTTATGTAAACTCAGGCAAGTGGAGCCGTGTATCCCAATTGTGTTGTACATCATGGCAAAAGTGTCATAAGTATGCCTCAAGCAATTTATTTACTCTTTCAGTCTAGCCATCTATCTACGAATGGTATGTAGTGGATGGAGCAAGCTTGGTACCCATAGATGTGAATTTTTTTTTACCAAAACTTGCTCAAACTTGGCATCTCGATTGTGTCCTATGACAAGCCATGGAACTTGAAGACATACTTTGTAAACTGAGTGGCCACCGAAAATGTAGTGTATTATGTTGTGGTAGGGATAAAGTAGGCAGCTATGGTGAGGCAATGAACTACCACATATATATTGTTCTATCTTTTCTTTGCAAAACGGGAAGATCGTGATGAAGTCCATGGTGATATATGTCCACTTTGCTTCAAGAATATGAAGGGGCTGCAAGAGGCTAGCGGCCCTAAGTGTGTTGTCCTTGTTTTGTTGGCATGGAACATATTTGATAATGAAATTGTTGACATCCCTCCATAATCCTTTCTAGTGAAAGCTCTTGGCAATCCTATCATAAGTTTTAAAAACACCTAAGTGATTAGAAGTGGGGTAAGAATGCATCTCTTCCATGATCTTTTGTGTGAAAGGAGAAGTGTGGACGATGGCAATCTTGCCATGGGACCAAATAAGGCCATGCTTGAGCTGATATTGTGAGTTTTCAGTCATTATCCCATGTTGTAATTTTTGAAATATGTGGTTGAAGTCCTCATCCAAGAAATAATATTCTTAAAGATCCTCAATCCAATCACTATGCAACTCTAAAAAGGAGGATATTTTGCATGCCCACAGTTGAGAGAGCGAATCAACCATGATGTTATCTTTGCCTCAAGTGTGAGAAATGTCAAAATCATAGTTTTTCAATGTTGCCAAACATCTCCTTTTCTTAGAAGTCAAAGTAGATTGAGTTAAGAAGTAGTGGAGGACTCTTTGTTTGCTCTTTACTTGAAAACCATTGCCATACAGATAGTGGTGCCATTTCTTAATAGAATTTCTTAAAATCCTGTTTGAGTTGCTTTACTATACTGAGCCAAAAATCACCATTATCATGATCTCCTAAGCAGATAAGCTATCAATGCATCATAAACTCCATGTAAAGTTGAGAGAAGTCCATAGCAAATTTTTCCAATTGTTTTTCCCAATTACAACCCCAAAAAACATTAATGGGTCCCATCTCTAATGCAATTAGGTCAACTAATGCTACATAATTTTCAATCAAACATAGGGGGACTGCAGGACATACATGAATGTTGATTTCTTTCTCGCCATCATCTGTTACTTGAACTTTCAGGAGGTGCTGTAATTTCATAGGGGTGCATTTGAACTAGTAAATGGCTAATTTATTGACAAAATTGTGAGTACTAGTATCCACAATGATAAATACATCCTTTCCATGAATAGTGCCTTGAATGCACAAGGTGCTAGGGCTCCTAAAACTCGTCCAAGCATCCAAGGAGATGGAGCAATGGGAGGTGGTAGTTAGGTGGGATGTAAAAGCAAGTGCACAGGATGGACAACCATGTGGGTTAAAGGAGAACCCATCCCTTCGAGTCATAGAATTTCTCGTGGTCGACATCCTCAGCATGATCCTCATTGTCAATAGGTAATTCATCCTCATCATTGTGCTAATCTTTTATTACATATATGCTATGAACTTTGATCTTGGGTATCTTCTAAGGGCACTTGGAGGCATGTTCAACAATGTACTTATCCCCATATTTAAAACATTGGCTTTTTTGCTTTCGTTTTCACAACATCTGAGGAAATAAACCTTTGGCAACTTGAGCCATTGGAGGGTGATGTAGTGGAGTGTCTATTTTCAGCATATTTACTCTCAACATTAGACCCAAGTGTTGTCCCAAAAGTACATTTTTTTCTTTCAACATGGAAGGGGGAGTAAGTGGCTATTTTGGGGTTTTGCTATTAGGCATAGAGTTTCTTTTAGAACCACCCCCATATGGGACTAAACTCAATGGGGGATGGGACTCTGTCCATAACCTTGCTGAAAACTCTCATTCTTACGATACTTTCTTGCATACCTTTCATCCAATTTAATTATATCAAATAGTTTGGTTGGATTTTGAGCCATGACATCCAGTGATAGGCTCAGTTCCAATCCATAGTTCTACTTATGTAATTTGATATCATTATTACTGCTCTTCACATACATGGTCAAGTTCATAAACTGATTTGTGTACTCTTGTATAGTGATATTACATTGGTCAAGAGTACACCATTATCTTGCCAATCGCTCTTTTTTCACGGAGGATACAAATGCTTGAACCATATGCATTTCAAGGCGTTCCCAATCAATGAACTAATGATTCTCCCCATTGATATAGTGCCACCATGTTTGGGCCAATCCTTCCAATGGGAGAGGGGTAAAGATCATTTTTTGATCATCCATGCGGGGATATATATTGAGGTAGGACTCTAACTTTGTAACGTATCCCCTAATATCATCCAAGACACGTCTTAGCAGTCCATCGGAAAGGATGTCTAGAAAGCTCCGCCCGGCACTCCCGTGGAATGTTACGGGTTTTGCAATCTAGGTCTTTCTGCATCTGCCACGTAGCGGAAGTATCCTGGCCATTCCCACTTAGGATCGACCGAAATTAGGGTTTTCCTGATGGGTCATTAGCTAACAGCAACTAGCATCAGACCCGAGTGAACTACTTTACGCAGAAACGCTAGGTCCGAAGCGGATTCGCGCTACACTTGGTGCAAGGAGAATGGGAAACGAGAGGGATGCAAGCTCAACCTCTCTGCCATAAGGCATAGTCCCATTCCGTTCCCCTAAAACAACGTAAATCGGGTAAGATGTAACTTTAGGTCATCGTTCTCGTTATTTGTTTTGATGATGATGATCATTCAGCTGTTCTTCGAGATTTTTGAGAAAAGTTCATGGCTAACCGGGACCACCCAACCGTAGGAAGGGCCCATGCCCCATCCTCCGCACTTTCCTCGGTTTGTTTTAGTTATGTAATTATCTAACACATTAATTTGACATATAACAGTCAGCTTCTTTAATTAATCCCTTTAAGCACTGGTTTTTTCACGTAATCTTATTACGTGACATAGAAAAACAATATCAAGCAAGTTCTTTAACATTTCATCATTTTATCTTTGAAATACAAGGAGTTCTGCCCGTAGGCTTGTCCATAATCTGCCCGAAGGCTATCCAGTAATCTCCAGGGATCACTATTCCAAGCTTCTGCTCGTCAACTAGTATGCGGGCCTCGAGATCGAATCCCGAGTCACGTTAGCCTCTTGTGCAGGACCCGAAAGGCGAGGGATTTACGGCCAGAGCCCCCCTGGCACCCAAGCGTCCTCCTGCTCCAAGTAGAACTCAACGGAAAGACCTCTCGCGGCAGGTTCGGTCCACGTTCCCGGTGCAGTCAACAACCCCCTTGGTTAGGGTTAGGCAGGCAGTCGAGGGTAACTGAAGCTGCCTCTCCCTTCAGGCCTTTAACCTGAAGTATAGGTACTCATTTAATTTGTAATTCATAATTCAAACAGAGCTCTAAAATCTCTAGCAAGCACAAACATTTCCGTTAATCAACCGAGTTGTTTGGCAGACTGCTAAGGAAGTGTTCTTTCCTTTTTGAGTGTATCAGCACTCGTTCCCAAGGTGTCTTGTAAATTGGCAGGATCCTTTTACATTCCGGTGTTAGCGCATACCCAACTTGGTTAACCCTAAAGTGCTTTAGATATGCTAGTTTTTGGTTTACAACTTTCCTTATTTAGAAGGATATCCAAAAATACGTCCTTTTGCAAGATAACTTGCGTAAGGATCTGCCGTCCTTGATGAGGGTTTTTCCCCTTTCTCCTTGTGAATCAATCACAAGACTAAATGATTTCATACATGTTGTGCAAGTCCTGCGATGGAATAATTTGTTTAGATTCTTTAAGCTGACGTATGTCAGGCCTAGGGTTTCTTCTTTTAAGAACCTTAGGGACAAACCCTAGTTTCTTATCTTTATGAATTTATTGTCCCTACGATAAGGAAAGTAGTCAAGTGTTTACGGTATGAATGTTTCTATGTTTAGATTGGTTCAGTTATCTTTTGGAAGGTAATATTAATCGTCTTGTCATGGTTTTACTATCCTTGTGACAATTTACTTTCCCAATCAATACAGTTTAATTTGGCATATAGCATAATGCCAAGGTGATACAAGGAGCGAGAATACTCCTTGGGACAAAAAGGCCTAGCTGTGAAATTGGTGTATACACACTTTATTAGTCCCCAAGTCCTCAAATAGCAAGGGAAAAGTGTTAATAGAGTGTCATCTAGCAATCCCCCATTACATTTTCTTTCCAAATGAGTTCGTATATCTAATTTTTATACTTGTTAATTCCTAACATTTAACTTTCGTTTTTTCTTAAAGATGAGCTCATGCCAACTAACAACACTTGCCTTACTAAGATGTGCAAATATTCAAGATAACTTCCTAGTAATTTGAGCAACGAAAGAAACCTTTCATGAATTTAACCATTTACAACGATTCATTGCGAAAGGAATAAGACTAATGGTGCAAGATATAATCTCTACACCTTAGGATTTAACTAAAATATACTACTATAGTAAATGGTTAATCTTGCTCGTAATTTATAATGCTTGATGCAATTTGAAGAAAGCTAAGTTCTATATATTGTCATTCATAAGCTAAACTCCTTCGTTACAAATAACTCGAACAAATATATCCTATTCTTAACAATTTTTCTTTGCATGATCGACTTAAAACCGAATTAATGCCAAGAAGAAAAAAACCTGGCTTTGAGGTGAGATATCCACATGGATACCGGGGGATGACTCTCCCGCATCTACACCTTGGACTTTCTTCAGCGGCATCGTAGTTCGAATGTGAGATAGCCTTTTCCTCTTTCTTCTAGAATTCCACCGTCTTCTCCTTCCTTCCCTTTCTTTTGTCTTTTTTCCACTCTTCCTCCTTCACTCCTTCTTTTCACTCCCTTTACTTTCCCTTCCTATCTTATATCTCATGGCTATTTTTCCCTTATGGGATACCATCCGAGCCATGATGATGGTTTGGATTTTTAGGTTCGGGGGGGAAAATAATAATGGGGATACGGGGATTAGAAAGAAAGCTTAGGGAGTTGTGGGAAAATGAGAGTTATGAGGGGGGTTGAAGAAGGGTTAAAAGGGTTATAAGGGGGTGAAAAAGGTCTTAGGGGAATTAAAACCAGGGGTAGGTTCCCAAAGTCTAAGGGAAGGGCTTAAGGGGAAAAGGGAATTTACTAATCCTAGGGAGGGGGAAACAAAGGGGGTTTAGGGAGGGTTAAAACCCGGGGGGGGGGGGGGGGGGGGGGAAATTATAAACCTTGGAAGGGCTTATGGGAGCCCACAGGAAGGGGGGCTACCTAAGGGGGCTTTAGAAGCTTCCAAAGAAGCTTCTAAAGTCTTCTAGGCTCGTGATTTTTAACACGTGGAGGAAGAAGATGGTTTGGGGAAGCTTGTTGGCGGCCAGTTTTTTTTTTGTCCCTCTCGCTTCACGGCGGTCTTCGACCTGTCAAGTCGGCTTCGGATGTTGGCGGAGGCACAGCAGATCCAGCCTTCGGCTCCTTACCTCCACGGCCTTTCGAAATCTAATCCTCACGACTCACCTTCAACCTTGCAGCTCCTCTCCTCCACACAGCACTACACGACTTTCTCCCTCCCTCTAAACGATAGCATCACCTAACGGCACAGCGGCAGCAGCAACCCTTTTTTTTTCTCTCACGGCTCCAGCCTTCTTCCCTTACCAGCAGCTCCCCCTCGTTTAAATAGTGGAGGGGAGGGGGATCTTCCCTCCCTGCGTGTTATCATGCATGTCCTCCCTCCCTCCATAAGGCTCCACCAAGGAGCTTAGCTGCTCCTTCTATTTCCCTCCCCCTCTAGCTTGTCAGTCGGCTGGAGGGATAAGGGGGGGAATTAAAAAATTTCCATTAATCCAATTCGTTTTTTTTTTAAACGCGGAATATTACAAACTTGGATGTCTATTCTTCCAAGTATGATGGTGATGAGGGAGATTGTGAATCATACCTAGTGAGAAGGATCTTGTCATGAAGATCATGAGGGCCTTGGTGTCCATGGAAACCTTGCTATCCATACATACTATGATGGCCATACATACCTTGCTATCCATACATACCATGTTGTGCATTTATTTCATGCTTCCCATTATAGCCATGCTGGCCATCATTGCCATGCTACCCATGATTGCGATGATGGCCATTAAAACTACACTACCCATGGTGGACTATGTCATATAAGTTCCATTTGGGCTCTAATTGGTGAAGACTCTTTTTTCTTGCCACCTGAAAAGCAAGCCTTTATGCAGATATTAAAGAAACATGGAAAGGCTTTTTCATTTCAGCCTCATGAAATTGGCTGTGTAGATCCAAGTGTTGTGGCATCAATGGTGATTTTCACGGTCCCACACGTTCCTTGGAATCTTAAACCAATTCTAGTTCCAAGGGCTCATTTGCCTAAGTTACTGGAGCTGTTAAATGAAAAGATAAAGATGCGAATATTGGAGGGATCTTCAGCTCCGTATTCCAACCGATGGTTTATTGTGCCTAAGAAGAATTGATCTTTGCGATTCATTCAAGATTTACAGCATGTCAATAAAGTCACTATTAGAAATGTTGGTTCGGGGCGAATTGTTGATAAATTTGCTGAGGCTTTTGCAGCTAGAGCAATTTATTCCATGGGTGATTTATATTCGGGTTATGACCAATTTCGGCTTGCTTTGGAGAGCCGAGACATTACCACAATGAAGACACCTCTTGGTTTAGTCCGCATGTGTACTCTACCTCAAGGAGCTACAAATTTAGTAGCTCACATGATGAATGCCATGCATAAAGTATTGAGAGATTATATTCCCCAACTAACTCTTCCTTTCCTTGATGATGTATCGATCAAAGGATGTGAAATTCATGAGAAGAATGAAGAACTGAATGAGCTTGGATGCCACAAGTTTGTTTCTGATCATATTAATGATTGTGCTCAAATCTTGTCTAAATTGGAAGAAGTTCATCTTACTCTTTTAGGTGCTAAATCTGTTTTTGGAGTCGAAGAAGTTATTGTGGTTGGGCATATGTGTGGTCCATATGGCCGAAAGCCTTCTCCAATCAAGATTGATGCTATCAGCAAAATGCGAGAAATATGCACAAATGTTTCGGAGGTGAGAAGATTTCTTGGAGCATGTGTTTTCTATCTTATTTGGATCCCCACATTTCGCTCATGTTGCTGAAAATATTTATCAACTGTTAAGAAAAGGACAAAGGTTTATATGGGAAAAAGACTATACACAAGCTATTCGAAAATCAAAGAAATTGTTGATTTCTACATCCACCTTAAAGAGGTCTAATTACTCTAATGGACAGCCTATCATACTCACAATAGATACAAGTTCTATTGGCATAGGATGGGCAGTCGGTCAAGATGATCTTGAGGGCAATAGATATGCAATCCGCTTTGGTGCGAAGGTTCTCAATGAACGTCAAAGAAGGTATGCTCAAATTAAAAGAGAAAATTGGGGAGTTGTAACTGCATTGAAGTGTGATCGGGAGTACTTCATGGGTGCACATGTAATAGTTGAAACAGATTGTCTTCCACTCTTGGGCATGATTGCCAAGTGCTCCACTTCGGACATAGTTATGCTAAGATAGATAGCCTATATTAAATCCTTAAATCCTGATTTGAAACATGTTGCAGGAAGAGATAATCCAGTTGTTGACATGCTTTCGCGTGCCAGATATAAGGATGAAGAAGAGATGACAGATGAGGAAGAAACAGAGTCTATGTTTGCTAAAAATTATGCTATAATTGCAGGTTCAGATCTGAAAACAGCAAGTACAGCTGTTCCTAATGATGGTATAGATGTAAAAAATGCAGGTACATCATTAATTACGGCAAGTACAACAGGTTCAGCTATTGTAACAAAATTTATAGCAACAAAGATAGAAGAAACAACCATGGAAGGACGATGGGCAGCTGAAAGACAGCATGCTCAATGTTTTGTTTTGGTTTGTTCACATTTTAAAGAATAAAATTATGCAGATGATTGGCTAAAAATTGGCCAATTTCTGAGCACTATGACAAAGAAGGAAGATTGCACTAATGAAGAATTCAAGAGAATCAGAAGAAAAGCTTATGGCTTCTTTCTCAAAGATGGCTATCTTTGGAGGCATGCGAAGAAGAAAGGAAGAGCGCATGTTCGTGTCTTAGGAGATAAGAAGACTCAAAGATAGGTCATGCAAGAATTTCATGGAAGTCTATTGGCTGGCCATAGATGTTGAGAGAGAGAGAGAGTACGAGAGAGATACACAAGACATGCTCCCAAAGAATGATTCATATTGATGTAGAGTTAGTATATATAGGTGAGATCCAAGTCAAGTGAGAGATGATATATATAGTTGTAACATCCCCACTCAAACAAAGGTCTCTGGCTGCGAGTGAAAAAACCCTTAGGGAGAACAAGGGAAAAACCCGAGCCCCTACACATACCTACAATACAAAAATGATTTACTATAAAGTTTTCTTGAATACAATGATACATGCCTCAATCAATGAGACAAGAACTTGGAACAATACCAAGTGCATGTCTTAATGAACTAAAGCGAGCTTCACTAAGAACTTTTGTGAAGATGTCTGTAACCATTTGATCACTGGGACAATGCTCTACAATAATGGAACCTTTCTTGACTTCATGTCAAACATAATGATAATGAATAGCAATATGCTTTGATTTACTATGTTGTATATAGTCTTTGGTAAGACTAATAGCACTTTGGTTATCACATCAAAGAGGTGTACTAGATGATGAAGGATGTCCCAAATCTACAAGTAGTTGTCGAAGCCAAACTAGCTCGCGAGCTGCTAATGATGCAGCAACATATTCAGCCTCAGTTGTAGAAACCGCAACACATCGTTGTTTCTTGCTAGACCAAGAAACCAAACATCCATTTACAAAGAAACAATTCCCACTTGTAGATGCATGGATAAGTGTGAACTTGCCCAATCAGCATCTGTATATCCAATAAGGTCAAGAGAAGTTGAAGAAGATAAAGAAGAATCCTCTCGACGATGATAAATAATATCAAATTCCTTAGTACCCTTGAGGTACTTAAGAATACGTTTTGCAGCACTCCAATGAATAGTGGAAGGGGAAGAAAGATATTGTCCCAAAAAGTTGGCTGCAAATAAAATATCCTTGGTAGAGCTTGAAAGAATGGAAGTGTTGACAGAGTGAGCATTTGTCAACCCAAAGTTCTTAACAATATCATTAATAAACTTTGTCTGGCGAAGAAGAAGAATGCCTTGTTGTCGGTGTCGTTGAACTTGAATATCCAAACAAGAATGTATCTCACCAAGATCCACCATTTCAAATGCAGTCTATAAAAGCTTCTTCATGGCATCCAAGAAAACAATATTATTTGACACAAGAATAGTATCAACATATAGAGCAAGAATAATAAAACATTTGTCCTCCCTTTTGATGTAAAGATTTGGGTCAGCAAAACATGCAACAAAACCTTTAGATGTGAGGAACTGATCAATCTTAATATACCAAGCACGAGAGGCTTGCTTCAATCTAGACAATGCACGATGAAGCTGGCATACAAGATACTCCTTTCCTGCAATCATAAAACCTTCAGGTTGCTCCATATAGATTTCTTCTTCAAGATCTCCATTGAAAAAAGCCATTTTAACATCCATTTGGTGAATCTCTAGATCAAATAATGTTGCAAAAGCCAAAATCATACGAACAGTTGTGGAGCGCACAATGGGAGAAAATGTTTCTTGATAATCTACTCCTGCAATCTGCGAGTAACCTTTTGCAACAAGTCGTGCTTTGAACTTATCACTCCATCTTTGTGATATGCTCCTTTATAGAGGAGGAATCATCAAGACTAAGCATTTAAAACTTTTTCTCAAGGGAAATCTTGTGGACAAACATCTTATGTTGATCTAAATATGCAAGCTACTTCCACACTTCTGGTGCAATCCTCAGCATGTGAAAATGTAGAACGATAGAATCCAGTGAACTCATTAAAGAGAAAGGATTGGGCTTGAGAGTTAAGCTGATCCCACAAGGCTACATGGTCCATAGAAGTTCTATTTGCTAGATCCTCCTTAGGACAAGGGATGAAATGTGAAACAAGAACCAAATGATCAAAGATGTCAAGTATACACTCCACCTTACATGACCAAAACAAATAGTTAAAACCACCTTGTTTGTGTTCTTTAGGTGATGAGGATAATTTAAGCACCTACACCAAGGATATCAAGGACAATATCTTCATTGAGGATGAAGCCTTCTGTGATAGATGAATAGAAGGGGGATGGATGCATATAACTGCTCAAAAGAGTATCTTAAAAGAAGATCCTCCTCGGAGTCATCAAAGCTCATAAACTAGTAAGATATGATCGATCTTATAATCACCTAGAAATCTACATTTTGATGGATACAATGGAAATCATAGAAGGTAATCAACTAACAGAGACTATAGATGCATCATTTGTCCCGAAAAATCTATTAGCTATACAACTTGGAAGTTGTCACTTGTACCAAGTTATTATCATGCACAAGATGTGCTCACTTAAAAAATGTAGAAATTCATGCCATTTCATGGACGAACCTATCATGTAGGACCTAGAGAGTATTGCCTAGCTGTTATGAAGCTCAAATTGGGTAATGCACCACCTGTATGGGCTATAAATGCAAAAAAAATGTAGGCTAAATATGTGCATTTTGAAGATTTGGGCTACTTCTCTTCAGATGAAAACTTGTTGTTCTATAAGAAATCTCTAGATTGTGTCATCAATTAGGCCATGATACCATGTGAGAGTGCACAATAGAAGAGAAACATGAACATAGAGAGAAGCAGATATTGAGAAGAAGTTGAAGTGGAAGATGAACGAAGAATACTACATTGGCTAAAAAATAATGCTGATACAATGGTAATGGACCAAGTCACTCTCATTGTATTTATAACCTATGGTTGTATTTGTCATACGCACAATAGTTGCATAGATTGTACACATGTATCTTTTATTAGATTAGTGTAACCCTTATCTATTTAGACTACGGTACAAGAATGCTTGGAGGATTGACCAATCTAGATCCCACAAAGTAGCTAGAATGCCCAAAAGAGGGCACAAGACCTAATTCACAATGGTGGAAATCCTAAAATGCAAAAATGGCACAAACCCTAATTCACAAAGGTGCAAACCCCAAAACACAAAGTGAGGTGCAAACCCTAACCCTAAAAGAGTGCGGTGTCCTAGAGAGGTGACCTAACACTAACCCTAATTTGTGTCTACATAAGGGTCTCGGGGGTGTCACTCATGAATATATGTATATATAACGTGAGTTCAAAATAAGCGGAAAGTGCCTCAAAACCTTCTACAGAACAGACTGTCCTTGCAAGTCATTTCGATACCTGTCCGCACCACACTTGGGACATGTGGCCAACAATTCAAACTCTCCCCGGAAGAGAACACAATCATTGGGGCAAGCATGAATGCAATTATAATACATGCCTAGCTTTCGCAGCACTTGTCTTGCATCTTCACGAGACTCAGGCATCGTGTTTTGGATAGGCAAAATGTAAGATTTCAACGTTATACAAATTGCAATGAAGCACATTATTTGAGTACTACATAGCACATTTTAATGGCTTTCAATAAAGAATCATACACATCATAATATACCTGAATAGCTCTGTCACACTCGCATCGCTCCATCCATACTTTGTTTGTATGCTAAACCATGCAAGAAGTGTCTTCAAACGGGATACCTGACTCCCATCATACAATGGAATGGCAACCTGCGCAATTAAAGGATCTTGGGATTCCGAGTCCATCCGAAGCAATGATTCGATCATGTCCTCTAACTCCGGCTCCAAACAAGTAGGAGGATTGTCCATGTCTCCAGCATTCTCACCCATAGAAGGGGGTTGAGAGTTATCACCTTCTATGAGATAGTTAGTTATCTCGGACGACATTTGTATAGAGCACGGACGAACCCGTCTTACTGGACGCAAGAGATCTGCGGACTGCAATGTATTGACATGGTCGTGACCCTCTAAAGGACATTAAGGAGCTAACTTCTAAGATAACCCCAAACTGTTATACTTAAATCAATTACATGTCATATAGTACGTAATGAGAGAGAACTTACCGCAATCTTATAATTCAAGACTGCTTGGTCGATTATCTCAACTCGAAACTCTCCATACCGTTGCACATGCTCTATGGACAAATGACGTTTCCGACGAATGGCCAATTTGCATTGCGTGCATGGACAGGGGACATGTTGATTAAGCCAAGCCTCACGATCACCACCATGTTGGTCGTGAGTGCTATACATCTTGACTGCGATGTAATGGAATGATAATTTAATAACGATTCTATATTGTATATTGGGACCACTCCACGATATATATATTTCAAGTCTTTTTTTTTAATTTTCATACCTATCTCTTTGAGTTTGGCTCTAAACTTATCTATCTTTGAGGTCGGCTCTAAACTATGCTCACACACATACATTTTCATACCTACATTGCAAAGAATAAAAACCAACACAAGAAAAAATTTGAAAACACTCGCTTCCATTTCTCTCTCTTTCAATACTTCCTAACCTACATTGCAAAGCAACACAAAGCAACACAAAGATTGAAGACAAACCAACACTTTCTAACCTACATTGCAAAGCAAGACAAAGATTGTAAAGAAACCAAAACAGGGCATACCGTCGTGCTCTCTTCTTCTTCAACGACCTCTTCGTGCCGGCGACGCTCCTCTCCTCGCGTGCGGCTCGCAGCTTGCTTCCTTGCTCACCTCTCTTGCTCACCTCCCTCTCTTGCTCACCTCCCTTTCTCTTTCTCTCCGCCTTCGCGCGCTCATATGAAAGAAACGTTCGGGTTTCGATGAAATGTTACTGCAGTAAGTCGTCACTATTAGTGTCGGTATCTGCGTCTCTAAAAACGTCGATATTTGCGACACAAATACCGACGTTTTCAAAGACGCAGTTACCGACGCTAATAGCGAGGCTAATACCGACACCGAAAAAAAAAGTCGCTATTTAGCGTCGCTATATGTGTATACCCTTGTAGTGAGAAGGAGTGTTAAGCTACTAAAAATTGATTAGAAAGCTAGAACAGATATAAAGGTATAGGGAAATAGCTTCTTTGTGATATGATTTGAATAATGTTCTCCCTTAGAGTGCTTAAGAACCTATTGTTAGTCGTGTTTTGCAACACCACTAATCACAATTTGATAGAAATCAACACAATTTGTGATAAAGAGATGCAAGTACAAAGACAAAATGAGAAATTTGTATTATAGTTTGAAGGAAATAGAGTAGCAATAGATAACACAATCAGAAATTGCACTCCAATGTAGATCTTGAACCTCCCAACCACCCTTCAGCTGAATTCATGTACATGAAATAATCACAATCTCACAGTCACTCACAATCTCAATCACAATCACAATCACAATCATTTTCATAGTCTCAAAATCATAAATTTGTAAAAGAAGATGACGATGAAGATAACTATTCGTTCAGATTTTCTACCAAAATGACTTCATGTTTCCAAAATAGGCTTTTCCAAGAACGATGTGTTTCACAAGAAAAGTGTGTGCCAAATTGATGCAATCCTCCCAAATCATCACTCACATTCAACCCTACCAAAAATGAAAATAGTTAAGCACACACAACATTATACATTTTTTGAAGTATTGATTTTTTTTTTCAATTTAGAAGCCTCATATCTCTAAAATGCTGAAGAATTGGTATGAGGATATGAGATGAGAAAATATTCTCCTTGATCTACTCTTCAGACTCCATGAGAGGAACTTTGACCAAACTCTGCTCTATTTGATCACAAATTAGCTTATAAAATAGGCCTTATGCCTAAAAGTTAGAAAATTTTTGACAAAACATTTTCATTATCAAAATTTGTCAAAACACTTAAACTTGAGAATATTTCTAAACTTTATCTACACGTGTTAGAAAAAAGTTCAATATGTCTTTATCAGGGCATATCACATGTCCAATTAAAGTCCAAGTCTAACAAACCCTAGTACTAGGTTACTAAACTCTACCAACACTCCTTAGTATCTCTCGACGATGCATGGTTATATAGGTTTTTCATTAGCAACTGAGCATGTATCATCCTTTCTATTGCCCTCATTGGGAGTGTTGAGATTGAATCGAGCACTTTTGAGTGGACCAAACTTGATAAAGAGGACAGGAAACTCGTTTCCTAATTTTTGTGGAAGAAAAGGGGAGGATGCTTGAATGTTTCTATAGAAGCTAGAATTGGGTTCCATCATTCAAATACTTGTAGAATAGAGCACTTTTGAGTTGACCAAACTTGATAAAGAGGATGGGAAACTTGTTTCCTGAGTTTTGCGGAAGAAAAGGGGAGGATGCTCAAATTTTCCTATAGATGCTAGAATTGGGTTCCATCATTCTAATACTTGTAGAACCAACTACCAAGATCCAATTTTTAAAGTTTCAAATTTTGGATAAGTGTAGAAACTTGCTAGATGTCAAAGGTAGTTGAGTCAAAGAAACCCTCCAGCCCCGCCAAAATATAAAGCAATAAAGCAAGATTTTGTAAACTATTTTGAGGAAATTGAGACCCCACAAGAATTGTGGAAAAGGATTGAGCTATGACGAAGGAAACAATATCAAACCATGGAGTCTTTTACCCTAGACTTTGAGAGACTATAAGATCATTTAAACAATGCCTTGGGTAATGGAGAAAGAGAACAAACCATGCTTAAACTAAAGCATTTTGTGGAGAAATTGCAAGGGTATGTAAGGACAAGGTTGAAAGTCAAGTAAACAAAAACTTTTGAAGAGGTAGTAAGAATAGTGGTAAAGAAGAAAAGGAAAATTGAGATGTATAGAAAGAGAGATTAGCTGGAGAGGCCTAGAGAAGAGATACCAAGACTAGAATCTTGAAAACCTACCCTAGAAGTCAATGTCCAAAACTACCAAACAATCGCTAAATAGGGAGCTCAACTAGCCCCTCAAGATGAAGACCAATTAGCTTCTGAAATGGAAAATATGAGGCTGGCTACCTTGAGGGATAGGCAATGGGAAAGAGGAGCTACTACACATATTAGCTAGGGATTGTAGGGAGAACTATCAAAAGGAAGTGGTAGAGGGTTTCCAATAAGACTTCCAACATCTTTCATTTGTGATGAGGTTGGTGACATAAGTCCAAATTGTCCACAACCTAGAAGATGTGGGAGGTGAAATGTATCAACTTTCCAAGAGCTTACCCAACACACAAAATGACCATGGGATAGAGATACATAATCCTTCAACCTTAAGAGGTTCTATGTGAAGAAGAACACAAATAGTGCATTGAATTGCATTCTGGCTGCCAACAAAAATGTTGATGTAGCACCTATGATGAACAAGAGGAGAACAATAGAGAGGGATGAGAAAATGACCAAAAAGGTTGGCAAGAGATGGAGAGAAAAGGTGAAATATAATGTTGAGGTACAAAGGGTAAGACCAAAGAGGTTGCAAAGAAAAAAAAATACTAGGACTAGAGCTCTTAATAGGAGATATTATCATGCAGCTAACTTGCCTTCAATTGAGGGGAGGAGAAATATGACATCAAAATGACTTGCTTCGGATAAAAACTACCATGTCTTTTGCTCAAGTCATGGAGCTATGTCCAAATATGCAAAGAGAATGGAAGAGGTTGGTTAACTTGAAGGCTAAAGATAAGAAGAGAGGAGCAGTGAGCATCTTGAGTGTAGAGGAGTTTCTTGATATTTATACTGTTGTGAATGCTCAATAAAAAGATAAGGACATTGGAGAAGCTTATATAGATATGAGCTTAGTTGTGTGTCATCACACAAGTTTATGTTGAGAAGTTTGGTATTAATATGATTAAAGAGTTGGATTTAGATTGTGGTTGGCTTATCATGCTAAAATTATGTGTATAGGAGTCATACAAGACCTTGAGATCAAGGTATGTGCTATACCCCATGAATATAACTTGACATGTGATGTTAGCCCGGAATAGGGGCATTTCCTCTAGTTCTAGAAATACCATGGCTTAGAAAGGCAGGATCAATTTAAGATTGGAGCAAAGGCATAATCACTATCTATAACCGACAAGGCTTGCTAAGAAAGTTTGATATGTCAATAGGAAAGCTTATAAAGGAAGAAGATAGTAAGCTGGATGAAAGTGAGCATGAGGACATTGAAATATCTAGAGGAGAACAAGAGGAGGAGGAATCTAAAATGTCTAAGTAGAATCTAGTCAAGATGTATCCTACCCTACAATGGAAATAGAAGAAGATAAAGAGAGAATCCAAATGGTATCCAAGAACCTACTTGACGAAGGCAATGTTGTAGAGCCATTTTGTGAAAGTTATTGTGAATCAAAAATAGAAGATGATGTTATGATTTAATATCCTTGTATATTGATTGAAGATGTTAATTCACATGTTTTTGAGGAGAAATCCTTACAGGATAAGGATTAATTCTCTAGAGAAAAAGAGGGAACCGTGGAGAGAAAACAAGTTGATTTTGAGAGAGATCTTGTTGAAGGTGATTTTGGACATTGTGAAACAAGAAGCCTAGGTAATATGGATGCTCCCTTTGTAAGTAGCAAAAGTGGGTTATGTAGAAATGTACATAGAGAAGATATGTAGAGATGTGATAGAGAGAGAAGAGACAAACCATATACACTCCCAAAGACTATATCATATTGATCACAATCTACATATATATAGGTGAGAGCTAGTCTAGATAGGGTGAGCTATATATAGCTCCAATACCCCCATTCAAACAAAGGTCTCTAGTTTCGGCCACATGTCCATGTTGAATGAGAAGGGCATGACTTTGTCTTATTGGGCTAAAGCAACACTTATTGTTGTCTATGTGATGAATAGAACACCTACTATAGGAATACATAAAAAGACACCTTATGAGCCATTGTATGGATATAAGCCTGACATTTGAAATTTGAAAGTATTTGATAGTATTGCCTATGTCCATGTTACAAATGAAAAATGGAAGAAACCCTAAAGTAGTTAAGCGTGTTTTCCTTAGATACTCACATGAAAGGAAGGCATACAAATGCATTATTTTGACTACATGAGAGATATTGTAGCTATGATATTGTGTTTGATGAGTTAGAATCTTGGTATGGGGCTAAGTAGGCTACAATATATATGATGATGATTCATAAGGCACATATGATGCAAATGAATAATAGGGCACTACTTCTATCAATGGATCTACTCAGGATGCATCTAGTAGTGTAAGTCCTTGGACTCGAAGGCTCTACAACCATGGGTCTTCATCCACTAATATGGATTCCTTTCAGTAACTTCATGGAGTATAGCTACAAGTCAATTGCCTCCTAATCGCATGCTTTGCTATAATTTTTGAACATTTATATGTCCAATCCGCTTATGCCAAATATCAATGTCTTGGATACTTGTCCCATCATAAGCAAAGATAACAGCATTCAATTCATGTAAGTTTGTATCTACTAGTGTAAACATCCTACCATGTCTCTAATGTTTAGTAGCCAATCTACATCCTTTGCCACATTCCTCTATGAAGCAGACATCTTTATTAAATCATACTTGCACGTTCTACTCAACCATTTGACCAACAAATAGAATATTCTTGGTGATCGATGGAATATGCAATCAATCATGCAGCTGCTTTTTCTTTCCATCTAGCATAACCAAGGGAAAAATCCCTATGTGTGCTATGTCATGTTGAGAATCATCTCTAGTACTACATACATAGCCATTAGCACTTGTTTTTAGCTCATCAAACCACTCACCATGTGGTATCATGTGATTGGAGGCACCAAAATTCATAAACAAGACATCATACAACTTTCCTTGTTGCTTGTCTTTGTTATGTACACAAGTCATAGCAAACATCTGTCACTTGTCTCAAGCTTTGCATGACTAGAAGATGCATAGTGTCCCTACTGTCTATACTTTTGATCAACTTGCTTTTTCTAGCACTCTTTTGCAATGTGGCCATGCTTGCCACATTAATGGTATTTTCTATCCTTATTAGCATTTTCATGAGTAGACTAAGTATGCCAGGATCCTCATAGAGAGTATCCACCATCTCTATAAACAAATCCCTCCTGACTTTGCTCATATTGAGATGCATGATGCTAGGTTCTCCTGCCACAGTAGCTAGAACCTTTGCCATGATGACCATGGCCTATTTGACTAGAGTAAAAAGATGCATCTCTATGTTTAGAGCTAGTGAAGCTCATAGTCAACCCCAATTTCACTTTTTTGTGGATAAGCAAGGGTACTAATTCATTAAAGTCAAGCATTTCAACCGTGATTGAAATTGATGTATCAAAGGACTTGTATTCAGGCCCTAGACCATTCAAAGTCACATCCACCAAATCCTCATTATCCACCTTGGTCCCAACGCATTCTAGCTAATTCACAATAGTTTTTATCTTAGTCACATAGTCTTGAATGGAGAGTCCTTTCCTGGCTATTGTGTTGAACTTCTACTTTCGCTATATTCTTCTGGCACTAGTGGTAGTACCATAGTATCTCATCAAAATATCCCATGCATTCTTCAATGACCTGCAATTCATTATTTGCATAACCATAGCATCAAAAATACATAGCGATAGCCAATGTAGTACTCTATGGGCTCTCTTAGTCCATGCTCAATGTACCCTAAGATGATCAGGAGTTACATTCACATCGAGGATTTTATCTTGAGCCTCTACACTTGTAACCAAGTTCTAGTGTATAGACAAGCTCAACTGCCAAGACCCATGGATCACTTATTCTTTCAAGTGTTTCAAGCCGAGCATGTAATATTTCCATACGAAATATTAATGACCCTGCACACGACGCGCAAAAAGCGGTTCAAAATAATCTTCTGCATCGATAAATGTTGGTGGCTAAGTGTTCCCTCCACGCGCATTGATAAATTCCGGCTCTGTGACGTGCATAAGAGGCTGTGGCTTGAAGACCGCAATCCTGCACAGGAACACCTCTTCTAGGGGGAAAAAGGGGGATAATGGTTAAAATTTTGACAATTTTTTTTATTATTAACCCCCTCCCCTCAGTCGATGCATGCTAGGGAGAGGGATTTTGGGAAGACCATGAGTGTAAGAGGAGTGGTGTAGGAGAGCATGGGAGGGAGGAGGCATGCTACTGACCATGTGTGTGGCCATTCCCTTCCCCCTCTAACTTTATGAACCCCCCCTTTGAAGCTTGGGGAGGAGAGAGAGGAGTTGCCACCTTGTGCCATGAAGCCGCCACATGCCATCGCGGCCATGCTGTCTGCCAGGCTCCTGTGTCATAACCATCGCCATCATGATCAAAATCATCATCCTCATCTCCTTCATCGTCATCCTCACCCTTCTCCCAATCATCTTCATCTTCTCTCTCCACGAAATCTTCTGCCACAGACGCTTGGAAGCTTCTTTGGAAGCTTCCATTAGAAGGCCTCCTTAAGACCTGTTCTCAGGTGCTTCCCCGATCTTTTTAAAACCAAGTCTGCAAAGGCCCATGTCCTGTGAAAATGAGAAAATAATCGGTCGGAGAGGGATTCATAACGTGTAAAGGGCCCAAGAGGAAGTAATTTGCTGAACTGGGATTTGATTCGTCAATAGCTCCCAAGAAAATGGCGAGAGGCGCACATGTGGGAGCTTCTACTCTGAGTTCGCGTGTGGATAACACCCCGAACCTCAATACCCGGGTTCTTAAAAAAATTAATTCCGCATGAAAAGAATGCATTTAAGCATGTCTTTAATTCACGTAGTCAAGTTAAATTACATTGGGAAATTTATTTCCTTGGATGATTTACAAGAGTTAGTGCATGTCGTGCATTTGGGTTTGTTTGCATTTCCAAGTTGCAATCCTAAACGCATATTGCATAGCTTAAAAAGATGGAATTGTTTAAGTGCATCCTTGATTGCCTCGCGAAAAAGAATAGTGCATAATGCATCTAGGCAATAATTTCCTAGTTGTGATTCATATGAGTTAATCATTGACGTCCATTAAATGTTGTCCAAGTAGTCGCATTGCATGAAAGGGATTTAAGTACCTTGCAAATGGCTTGTAGTGATAATCACATCCTAGGTTGGGCTGAGTGTCATCTTTGTGATATGCTCCTTTATAGAGGAGGAATCATCAAGACTAAGCATTTAAAACTTTTTCTCAAGGGAAATCTTGCGGACAAACATCTTATGTTGATGTAAATATGCAAGCTACTTCCACACTTCTGGTGCAATCCTCAGCATGTGAAAATGTAGAAGGACAGAATCCTGTGAACTCATAAAAGAGAAAGGATTGGGCTTGAGAGTTAAGTTGATCCCACAAGGCTGCATGGTCCATAGAAGTTCTATTTGCTAGATCCTCCTTAGGACGAGGGATGGAATGTGAAACAAGAGTCAAATGATCAAAGATGTCAAGTATACACTCCACCTTACATGACCAAAACAAATAGTTTAAACCACCTAGTTTGTGTTCTTTAGGTGATAAGGATAATTTAAGCACCTACAACAAGGATATCAAGGACAATATCTTCATTGAGGATGAAGCCTGCGGTGAAAGATGAATAGAAGGGGGATGGATGCATGATAATCTCGTCTCTGCTCAAAAGAGTATCTAAAAAGAAGATCCTCCTCGGAGTCATCAAAGCTCATAAACTAGTAAGATATGATCGATCTTATAATCACCTAGAAATCTACATTTTGATGGATACAATGGAAATCAAAGAAGGTAATCAACTAACAGAGACTATAGATGCATCATTTCTCCCGAAAAATCTATTAGCTATACAACTTGGAAGTTGTCACTTGTACCAAGTTATTATCATGCACAAGATGTGCTCACCTAAAAAATGTAGAAATTCATGCCACTTCATGGATGAATGCTATCATGTAGGACCTAGAGAGTATTGCCTAGCTGTTATGAAGCTCAAATGGGGTAATGCACCACCTGTATGGGCTATAAATGCAAAAAAAAATGTAGGCTAAATATGTGCATTTTGAAGATTTGGGCTACTTCTCTTCCGATGAAAACTTGTTGTTCTATAAGAAATCTCTAGATTGTGTCGTCAATTAGGCCATGATACCATGTCACAGTGCACAATAGAAGAGAAACATGAACATAGAGAGAAGGAGAGATTGAGAAGAAGTTGAAAAGGAAGATGCAGGAAGAATACTACATTGGCTGAAAAATAATGCTGATACAATGGTAATGGAGTCACAACGTCGGTATTTAAAAAGGACTGAAGGACCGACTCGGACGTGTCTTTAAGCCTATATCTTATTCCGTTTTAGCTATGATGTCCAATGGTGTTGATCGTGAGACAAGATGGAACAACAGCTCCGATTACAAGAAGCCGCTGCATTATATTCCAGTCTTACAGATGTTGAATTTAACGCAGACCTACTGACCTACGAAATGGATATGGCCGCGAGCGCCGACGAGTATTTAGCGCAGATCATATCACGGATTCGCGAGGTTGACATGGTGATCGATCACGTGATAATGTGGGTCACTGGCTCCGACTATTGCCTGGACCTACTAAGCGACGTCATGTCCCTTCAGGAAGAAGAGCAGGTGAGATCGGGAGAGTTGACAGTGATCACAGACAGGGTTTACCGAGACGAGAGGACGATGCAGCTGTTAGGCCTGGGAAATAGAATAATGGTCACGCCGCTCAGAGACGCACTTACAATCATGCGCGCGAGTTGGTCGCCGACTGATGGCTTGACCGCCACGTTGGCGCCTTCACGTCAGCAGTTGCCTGCCAGCAGGTCCGCGATCGACGGGCTTCCGTCCATCGAGCAGGCCCTTCTGCACGATCGCCATCAAAAGGAGGATGAAGACGAGGTCGACGTCGTCGTGTGCTCTGTCTGTTTGGATACGCATGCTGGCAACCTCTTAACGCAGCTACCATGCGGGCACAAGTTCCATAGAGCCTGCGTAGTCTCATGGCTGTCTAAAAGCAACAGTTGCCCCCTCTGCAGACATGAACTGCCCTGCGAGGACCAGTGCTACTGACCTATCCGCGCTGCTATACGTCGTGGAAAAGCTCACGAGAGAGCTCAAGCACTTTCAGCCGACAACGCGTTGATATAACGGTATCAAATGATGAACAAACATTTTTGAAATAGAGAAAAACGGCAGTAGCTATGTCATCTCTTATCGAGAACAATGACGAGAGTGGTGCCATCCCTCAATGGCATATTTTCATGCCATTTTAGAAGAAACGCTTCAACTACAAAGATTACATTAAAAATTTTACATTCTTGGTGTCATGATGTTATGAAATGATGTGCTAATCTTCTCTTTTAATGCTAAATAAAAAAGTTTATGCTCAAAATTGGCTATGAGGTAATGGTATACTACTTTGTGAAAAGTTTGAAACATCCATGACTATTAGAAACCTCAAATTCTGAAGCATGCATGATTTAACCGTTACAAGATGACGATATGTCCCTAAGAGATAAGGTATTATGAAAAAAGGAAATATGTTCATGGCAACAATACATATGTACACACTAGTTGTCAACTCTCACACATCATACATGGACTATTATTGTTGATGGCAATAACATATATCTATTTACTAGATATAGTCACCTCTTATACATAAAGTAAACAATAAGTATTATAAACCATAATCAAATTTTAGAAATAAAGGATATATTGTATGCTATGAATACCTTATCAATACCAACTCTAGACACATTGATAAGTATATATGCATATATATACACACAAATTCATGATTTTAGCACATTTTAAACAAAGTGAAATCAAGTATACTCACAAAATTTCTCTTGGTTTAATACAAGCCTTCATTTCATCTTCAAGTTTTTGCCTCATTAGTTCTAAACACCTTCCTTTTGTTTTCAAAAGCAATACTCATTGTTGTATTGATCTCAACTGAAGTTTTAGCACCCATATTCTTCTATTGTGAAGAATGGTTGTTAAGATGTGTTTCATCAAGCTTATGTACTTTCCTTCAAGACCATTTCATTGGTTTTGAACTATTATAGTCCTTTACGCCAAGAGGGCCATGTGTCTATTTGGTGCGGGTGCATTTAATGGTTTTCTATTTTAGTGATTGCATTGGATACGTTTGACGAAGTGTACTTGGATGAACCCTTTGCTCCATAGGAGCTTCTTGTGGCCATTCAAAGTGGTGTCGTTGCCTTTTCGAGTATTTTTCTAAAGCTGAAAATGTTATATGTGTATGTGGGGGTTTTTTTATTTTCATTTGTGGGGACCGAAAATTAAGGCATGAAGTCCTAGGGTTAGGTATATCTAGGGGAGATTCGAGTACTTGTCTACCTCTTGTCAAGACATTGTGAGGCATTAAAGACTTGTTTTGGAAGTTAGTCGTAGTGACCATGTTCTCCTAGCCTACTAAGCACCTATTCTAGGTGTCCTTGCTAGTATGAGGCAGTTAGAGAAGCTTGCTGAAGTATAAAGAAAAGAAAGTTTTGAATATATCTACATATAAAATTAGAGAGGTGTGTAAAAATGAGTTCTAACCTCTCACCTAGAAAAGAAATGAACAAAAATTATAAAAGCAATTGATTATTGCCTTGCAAAGACTTGGTAGGTTCTTGGGGACAAGTTAGTAAGTTATTCATGAATATGTGTGTGCATTACATGGATTAAAAATAATGTATTTTTTAAATACTATTTTTATACATTTTTTACATATAGAAGGGTGGAATATAAATGGGTTATTTAGAGATTGAATAGAAAAGGGTTATGTTTTGTTCTAGAAAAATTCATAGATAAGGATATTTATTAATAGGCCTTAAATGCATGTGATGTAGAGGATATAGATATAGTAATTTCCTCGAGAGTTAGACCCAAGGGCAATGCCTTGTCTTCCTAGGGGTAGCATTTAGCCAAAATAAAGAATAAGGAAGGTCGGAGAAGAAACCATAGGAAGTGAAATTAAAAAATTTTAAGTATCACCTTATGAGAAGCTTTGGTAATTTCTTGGGTGCCGAGTTAAGACCTGAGGCCAATGCCCTATTCTCCTTGGGTTACTCTACACTTAGCTCTCTTATTTTACATGCTTGAGTATAGAAATTTTAAAAGATATATGTGTTAATATCTAATGACCAGGCTATAGAAGTCCTTGCCTAGTAGAAGTTCGTGATCTAGTCGTCATTAGTTAGGTAGGTAGGTCATGCCACCACTAGGATGACCTCTTGGATGGTCCTTTCAGCCAGTCGGTGTTACCACAATTGGTTAGTGACTCACTCTAGATTTGTGTCTGATTATGTTGTGTCTATCCCTTTAGGATTTTCATATCTTGGTTTTGTTAGGCAGGAGAGAGAGCTATTCTTGTGCTTTGTTGCATATATTTTTTGTGGCAGCTTAATGCTTTTTCTTGTTGTTGTTTGTGCAAATCAATTCGTGGGATTCAATGGGCTGAGTCGCCCTATCCCATGGTTTTCAATGAGAGTAGATTTTAAAGTCTATTTTTGAAGCGGAAGAGAGACTAAGATGCTATAAAATACCAAATTTTCATGCAAAATGAAATGGTTGTGAATCGTTGAGCTAGAGTTTTCCTAAATGGACTTCAATGCCACGAACCCAATGCAAGTCTTGATTTTTCGATCGAAGTCCATTTGACCCTCATTTAATCCTCTCCCGGTTTTGTGTTAGGAAGTAGCTACATGATCCAAAAGCTAGAAAGTGTGTCACATTGGCTAGTTGGTAGATTTTTACATCACAAGGCTAGTTGTCCAAATGCATCTCAAATATGAGAACCTTTGCCTCCTCAAAAGTGAAAAAAACACTTTGGGAGAAGTGTGAACACAACAATGTGTACCGATGTTTTGAAAAAACAAGCTTTATGAACCAAAAGTTGCATCTTTTCAAAACTTAGGGGGGGGCACTATTTTTCTTTGCACCCCCAAATCCTCCATTTTTTGTCTTTTTTTTAATCAACAATCATTTGAGGAATCATGAGGGTAGCATGCTCCACCATTTTTTGGATCTTCATTGCTAGTGATCAGATCATTGAATTTTACTCATTAAACAAAAATATTTGATTTTAGCATTTCTCTCTCCTATCTCCTCTCTCCTCTTATGAACTCTTCTTATGGATGAATGTAAAAGACGGGCATGGGCTGAGGTGGACGTTTTTTGTCAAATGATGATGCAGGAGTGGAGAGACGCATGAATTGGAGTTGGATAGATTGTCAGAGGCCATGGAAGAGCGTCAATGGGTCTCAACGTAAAAAAATGCACGTCATAATGAGTGGTTTTATGATAAAAAATGAGAATTTCTTGTTTTATGATGAATTCTTTTTTGAAATGGTTAGCAATGCTTGGATTTGATTGCGAATCCTCTATATTGATCACACATGTTGAAAGAATCATGAAAAAATTAGTCGTATAATTATTTTATGTAAAACACGCAAAACTCGAGATTAGGCGGTTCAAGGGGAAAGATGCGGTTTTTGGGTTTTTGATGTGCATTTGTTGTTTTCTATGGAATGAAAAATGAAAAAAAAAATGTTAAGAAGAATCTATCTAAACTTGAAAATGAGTAATTAACTGTGATTTTATATAAATAAATAGAAAATACTATCAAAAATGAAAAAAATTTGATTTTTGTGTCATAAAAATAGGAAAAAATAAGATTAATGTGTGTGGATATATGATGGAGATGAAGCATGAGATTTAATATTATTCCAGTTGCATTTCTTTGTTAGAATGAGTTTTTATCACTTTCAAATAAAGAAAAATACATTAAAAACCATGCCTTACACTTATCAATGTATACAAAATTTTAAATGGTACGGGATAGACAGTTGTTGAGTGATTGAACTGCATTAAATTTTGTTGTTTAATGCTGCATATCTTAAAGTGTTTGTGGTTGTTTAAAAATAAAAGGAACTAGTAGCACAAGGAAGCTCAATGCTAGCCCTAGGCCACGAAGCACTCACGTAGAAAAGGAAATCACAAAAGAATTGTCTTCGCACTTTCACATTGTTGATTCTCAATGAATATTTTTTTGAGCACAATGGTCATATTCACACTTGCATTGATGCACCACATGGTATCATATCCTACATGCATAGCACCTGTTTGTATGAGTGATGACCTGACATTGAGAGTTTGAGGTTTCCCAGGCCATAGGGCTAGATATTATGTTCCTTGGGAGTTATTTGGTGAGTTTTATCTATCGTCTCCTAGATCGTTTAATTAAAAGATTGGAATTTTATTTTAAAATGTATTTTATGTTCATGTTGTATCTTGGGGCCAATCCGTGAGGTGTAGGAGAGTTATAGTGAAGCCGCGATGATCATCCGAGAGGTGCTCCCTATGTGTGCTACGTGGTGTATAACATCAGCATGTTTAGGGCCTCCTTTTGAGGAGTGGGGAAAGAATTATTCGTTGGACTAAAAAATCGTACAAAGACAAATCTCTTAGACACTTCTAGTTGCAAGGCCATGTGGGGTGATTTTAGGTGAGTGGTAATGGCTTGGACTAGAGCCTTAGCGCTAATGTATGGCCCATTTTGGGTCCCAAAAGGGGGAGAGAGAGACAGACAGGGGGATTAAAATAGATTGAGTAAGAGAAAGGATAAGAGATGGAGAGGTAGAGAGAGATGGATAGACAAAGGGAGGAAGGGTGAGAGAGACAAATGGAGAGAAGATAAGAGAGAGGGGATGAGAGAGAGAGTGAGAGAGGGAGACGGAAAGGGAGAAGCAGATGGAAAGAGAAAGAGGGAGGGAGGGACATATATATATATATATATAGTGATGGAAAAAGAGAAATAAGGGGTAATTAAGAGAGAGAGATGAAAAGAGAGAGAGGGAGAGGGAAATAAGGGTTTTACTTTTTTTCTTCTTTATTAAAGTTGTAATTATCTTGTTGTGTTTGTATATGTAGATGAAGGGGCATGTTATCGTTTATCTTATTATAGGTGTCATTTTGCATTGTGTCATGGGGGCTTGCATATTCATCAAAATATTTCAAGTGAACTTGGAGGCACATGACGAGGAGCAAGGCATTGTGCTCATCCCATATATGTTATGCACATCATCTCGCGAGGAGATCCATGTCCTCATCTAGAATGAGTAATTCTCAAGGAGCAAGCCCTAATGCACTAATAAAAAATAACACCATATTAGATATTTTAGGAATTTCCCAAGTCCCACTTTTAATGAATGTCTTACTTTTGTGAATGAAAGAGAGCACTATGTTTATGTTTATCTTTAAAGGGCACTTTGTATGTTACAAATATGAGATCACACATCTTGAGAGCTTAAATGATGAATGTAAGCTATGTGGCTATTAGGAGATTTGGATTTCACCTCTATCTTTTCTAGCATACTAACAAAATAGGATGTTGTATGGTGGTGGAAACATCAAGGAGGCTTAACTAGTATATACCTAGGAAATTTTCAAGTTCTATGTAAGAATACAAAGGTTTGATGGAGTGGAGAGAGAATTTAGAATCCAAGAGCCTTAAACATTGTATGAAAATATGTTATCATGGCCAAAACTTATACTGTTATGGGTTTGAAGATATTATAATATGAGTTTTTTCTTTTAGATATAGTAACATTTAAAGTGACATGTATAAGTTTCATGAACTAGGACCTTAAAAGAGCAACCACTAACTGAGTATGGTTTAATAACTTGATCTAATACCATATAGTAATAAGTTTGGATAACCTATGATGTGATGGTTCTTTTTTTTGTGTAAACCAATAAACACAAGTATATTAAATAATTGCTCACACCATTTGCATTATTTGTATGTATATGCATGATATATAAATATATTTTGTTCAAAATTTCTATCTATCTTAACAATATATGGACAAGATGGATATTCGCTTTGGCCAAAATCAACTAGCTTCACACTTTGACTAGCTAAATGAACTTTCATATCATAAAATGAACATTTATATACCACGCTAGAATTTTATGATTTTTCTAAGACTAAAGATTTAACCTCTGACCGACGGTTTGTGTTTCTAAAGAAATAGAAATACAATTTATTATTAACTAAGACTTATTTGTTAGCTAAGACATAAAGTACAAAATTGGACTTAAACCACTTTATAAGAAATTTCAACATAATTAACTAATGTTATTGAAAGAATTAAAAACATTAAGTATATTCTCTCATTGATATTGGTGGTGTTTAAAAACACCAAGGTAACTACATACAACACTTTAAATTTCTAACAATCATATATTTCATAGCCATGCAAAAGCCCTTAATGTAATGGATATATTTACTATGAAAGTCAAAATTAGTCCATATAGAGTCATTGTCTTGTTGCATCATGTATATTGAAAAAATACAACTTTTGTAGATAGTTACATTACCATTTATGAAATGTTTGTGATATCCTAACTCATGAGTAAGTTGCATTACTTTCATATCTTTCAAAGTAGAGACTAAAGGAGTCTCCTTCAACTTGGATAATTGTGAGTTGTTCAATGTAAGTGACAGACGATGTGAGGCATTTGTTGAGTGTGTTTGTATAATAGATGGTCATAAAGTACAAAATAGGATTTAAACCACTTTATAAGAAATTTCAACACAATTAACTAATGTTATTGAAAGAATAAAGACATCAAGTAGATTCTCTCATTGATATTGGTGGTGTTTAGAAATAGCAAGCTAACTACATAAAACACTTTAGATTTTTAACAAGCATATATTTCATAGCCATGCAAAAGCCTTTAATACAAGGAATATATTTATTATGAAAGTCAAAATTAGTCCATATAGAGTCACCGCCTTTTTGTTACATCATGTATATTGGAAAAATACAAATTTGGTAGATTTTGTATAAAACGTTTAGGTGCACTACCATTTATGAAATGTTTGTGATATCCTAACTCATGAGCAAGTTGCATTGATTTCATATATTTCAAAGTAGAGATTAAAGGAGTTTGCTTCAACATGGATAATTGTGAGCTATTCAATGTAAAAGATGGATGACATGAGGCATTTGTTGAGGATGTTTGTATAATAGATAGTCTCTTGAAGCAAGAAGTAATTGAAGATTGATTATATATACCATCTTTATCAATCATGGTCTCATGTGGTGCTGATGATGAAAATGAAATACCATCATTCTCTGCTCTAGTCCATTCATCAATGACAACCTTGAATTGAGCATAAAATTCATGTCCATATTGAACTGGATCCTGTCCATATCGATCAAACTTGATGACTTCACGTGCATCATGGTATTTTCTTAAGCGAGTTAAGTATGGTAGAAGTTCTTTGATCAAGATAGAGTCCTCACGGTCAGTATCAAATGTTTTTGGATAAATACAATTCTCAATAGGATTTGGAGATCCTTTGTAAGGACTGTCATTTATGAGAATAGTCTTGGTATGCTGACAAACACCTCCATATTAATCCCATACATACTTTAGAGGCTTGAGCATTTCTTCTACTCCCATCTTATCTGGCCTATATATGATTTTGAGTCGATGTTTATGACATTGTTCTTGGCCCCAAATCATGAAGAAAGGATACTTCCTTTTTACATGGATCTCCAAGTACTTAATAACTGCCATGACATTCTTATGTAAAGCTGTTGACCAAAATCCCACTTGGAATCTTGCAAATAAGGCTTCAAGGAACTCCATACATCCTGGTTGAAGAACAAGCCATTGCTTTTCCATTTGAAAGCTTTGAAACCTTTTAGACTTAGCAAAGTATAGTTGTAAAAGAAGACCATTGAGATCAAGTATTATGCATAATTGTGTTGCATTTCTTATTAAGGACACATCAATCACATCATCCTGCTCTACTATTGTTGAATCTGTTAGATATCCAACCATAGATGTCTTAGTTGAAGTTACAAAGAATAAAAAGAAGCACATTAGATTCATTTACCTCCTCATCATTCTACTTAATGTTTGAGCTATAATCTAGCATAGAACACTAAAGCAATTTAACTTCACATTGACAAATACATACATAACTACTACTTAATAAATGATGTCTTAAGAAAAGAGGCATTTGACCATGTGGTCAAAATCTAACCAAGATTAATATGATGAGGTGAATATATATATATATGATGATTTCTTTGAAGTAAAATCTATTCTAATAAAGCCATTTTTCCATACCTACTTTTTATCTCTAATTATAAGTATACTTGAGATACTAACAATAGAATCTTGTAATTAGTTGCAAAAATTATATTATCATTATAATATTTAACATACTCAGTTTCAAAAAAGGCCTTCAAAATGGCATGTACAAAGAAGGTGTTTATTAGTCCTAATTATTAAAAGAAAATTTAAACATGATACTTTTAACCGTGTTACCAAAACCATGTCATATATAAGTGACACATGACAATTTAATTGAGATAAGTTATACTCTATTTGGAAAAAAATTCATAGTTTCTTCTTAAGGACTAACCATTCTATTTTTCAACTAGTTATATCACATAGATATTTAAACTCATGAATTGTAACAAGGATTTTACCTTAATATTCCATATACACATCTCAAAAGATACATTGGAGTGAAATCTTTGTTGCAATATTTGCTATTGAGGTAAAACTCATTTGGGAGGTGCAATAATGAATCTTTTTTGGGGTGTGCAATATATTGTTGGCTCTCTTATCCTAAGTATATGCATAGACATACACTAGTGATGTAGTAAAAGAGGCTATAAGAGATAAGAGATTTGACCATGTGGACAAATCGAACCAAAACTAACATGACAAGATCATTACACAACACATATAAGAGTTTAATTGAAATAAGATCTAAAATAGACTTAACTAAATTTTGCATAGCTACCTCAAACTTTTCATTATGATAAGTATTCTTACACACTATATTACAATTAAACAATTATCCTTACAAAGGATAATAAATTTCTAATGAGCTCGTTAATACTATTTTGGCAAAATATTTACTTAAATATATTTTTTCAACCAAACATGCTTGGTACCTTTTGTAAAAAATTAAAAAACTAAAGACATAGTTTCTTTAAGTAATATCATCAAAGAAAGAAAATATTGCAAATGCTAATGGAAGTAACTTCTCAAGAAAAAAATCAAAATTACATCAATATGTCTTCCTTGATGAAAGGAGAAGGAACAGAGTTTAAACACGTGAAGTAGCCTTTAATTTCTCTTTCATAATTAGACTTGCTATATTTTCGCTTGATTCTTCTATGCCCTCGGGTGGTACTTCAAGAACTTGAACTTCAGTAGGAGGAACCTATTGGGAGTTTGAATCATGTTTGGCACTCTTATGGACCCTCCACAATTGTACTTCAACCTCTCTTTGCTCTTGAGTGTTGCAAACCACTACAATAGTCTTCATATGATTTACCAATGCCACCTTAGATGCAATTCCACTTGCATATACATCAAATCCAACCTTATGAGCATCATTGAATGATTTGATTGTAGTTTCCAAAACTTTCATTTTCTTTCTCAAAACTGCCTTTGCAATCCTTTGTTCTTGTTCAAGATCTTCATCATTGTACTCCTTGTCCAAGCCTTCAAAGTCCAAAATGGAAGGCTTGTTGACATTGTTTATAAATGGCTCAAAACTGATGAAGCTTTTCTCCATGGTCACTAATGTCAAAACCACAAAAGAATCTATAGATGCAAAAGAAAATGTTCTATCCATTGGTAGCAAGTCAACACTATCAATTAGCATGCAATACTTGCAAGAAATGGTTTCAAGAGCATTTTCCAAAGCTGCCATTTACTTTTGATCAAGAAATGATAACAACATGAATTTTTTAGGTTCACATGTCATTTGTAGTAGAGTGGGTACAATCTTTTCAAACTTTATAGGGTCCCATTTCATTCTCTCAACCCCATGTGCTGCATCTAGAACAACAACCCCAATGATAATTAAATCTTTGTAAACACTATGTATAAGATCAAAGGTTTCTAGATTGCATTCGACAACATATACATGCCAAGGGGAAGTAGTGGAGGATTGAAGAGGATTTTACTTTTTTCCAACTAGGAAGTTTACAATATCTTTTGCTCCATTTGGTAGGGGCCCTAGATTTGCTCCACATGTCTTTGATACCCAATCATTGAAATGCATAAAATCTTTGTGTAGACTTCATCATTGATATCATAAACATCAACAAGCTCTTCCCAAGTCTTCATCATAGCGCTACTTTCTGGAACTGAAGCATTGAAAAGAGTGACTAATTCCTCCTTTAGGACCCTATCTTGCTTGATTTTCTTAGCCCTTGTTTCCATGTCAATTATATCTTCCTTATCCCATTTGTTTCTAAGAAAAAGGATATGACCTTCATTGATCTCCTCTTGTAGTGTAAGGATGTCTCCGTCCTTTAAACCCATAAGGCAATGAAATGCAGCATGAGAAGGTTGCCTTCCCTTTTTTCTTGAACTCTCCTCTTGGGATATAAGTTCACCTCTAGATTATCTCTTCATGATTTTGATCAAACTATCAAATATTTTTTGGGAGCTAACAATCATATAGCAATCTCTAAATGCACAATTTTCTCCAATGTATGCCACAAATCTCTACAAAAGAAAGATCAAAGTAGTGAGCATAGAACAAAAGAAAGAGCATCACACTAATCTTTACAAAAAGAGAAGGTAATATTATATGTGACTACCTGCCATGATACTCTTTGAGAGCTTGTCTTAGAAAGCCCTTGTTGGGGTTTTTGTGGAGAAACAAATGCTAGCCACCACTCATCTCTTAATTGTTGAAGTTGCTCAATATAAGGGGCATTCTTCATAACATTACGCGATTCCATATTTATCATTCCTGAAAGCTCAATGCACATTTTTTCAGGACAATCAACTAATATTCTAGCATCTCTCGTGGTGTATAAATGCTTGGTTGCTAGACAATGTGTAGTATTACTTTGAATATATATATTTGCTACAGAAGCCTCGATATAATCCAATAACTATAAGTGTCCAACTTATTAATATCCACCTCATCACGATGTATGGGTCTCTTCTCATTATTGTCTTGTACAAAAGGCATAAGACATCCTATTGTTGCTGGATTCATGGGTTTCTTTATGAAAGATGTTGTTAGCTTCTCTACGTAATCCCAACATAGTGACCTATAAGTATACAAAGGGGGTGCCTCATAACACCTATCAACAAGAATAGGAAATTGTGTTGCTGAACCAAATGGAAAGAATTTTTCAAACATGTGAAATCCTAATTCTTCCTTCTTTCCCTTCTTCTTAATTATCTTAGGAAAATTGAATGTTCTTTCTACTCGCTTGACCTCAAGAGAAATTATTGGCTTTGTAGGTGTGACTTCTAGCATGGAAGGCAAAGTGGCATCATTCTTAGTAGTGTTAGCAGCCGTACTAACAACAAGAGCTTGTGACAAGGAACTTTGTTGAGGTGATTTTGACTTTAAGCTTGTGGGATTCTGTGAATTATTTTCTTCTTGAGGAGAAGGTGAAGATCTTAAGTCAATTTGTTTAATATCTTAGAGCTTCATTCTTTTGTTGGGGCGATCACCTTTTCTTGATAGGGAAAGTAGCTCACTATTTTGAACACCTTGTAATGATAATATAATGTCTTCTGTGCCCTTTACCTTGTCAAATAAGGTCCATCCCATTGTTTTCAAAGAGTTTTCTTCGTCCTCTTTAATACGGGCAAAGTGAAATGACAAAGGATCAAGTTTGTATAGTACATTTTTCCCCTTGATCTTTACAAGATTACATGGTATTCCCTCTTTCCTAGCACATCCATTTGTTATCTTCTCTATGACACCATCTTGTTGAAAAAATGTAATATCACTCTTTAAAGTGAATAAGAGAATATTTTCAATCCTTTTTCCTTTACTATCATAAATATCCACATACCATGGATACACAAAATCACCACTAACTCCATCAATGTTTAGGTCTCGTTTTTGGAAGTGCTATCTTTCTTCACCATTGAATAGTTCTATAAAGAGAAAAATATTTCAGACAAAAGAGGATTTAAAAATATTCCAAATTTACAAAACCCAAATAAATGTATAAGATTTCTAGATTGAAAATTCAAAACACAACAAAACAAGATTTTACAAAATACAAGACAAATGTAATCCAAAGGAACTCTTCCATAAAATGAAATATTGAAATTTGAGATTAAGTATGATATGAGATCCAACCATAGATATATGTTCTTATGTATCAAATCTCATGGATTATTTTGGCCCTAAGTTAGCATTAATTATGTTTCTCTTGCAAGAATCATATAGTAAAAACTTTTCCATGGACTTCGGTGAGAAGATCAAATCCTATTAATAGTTAGACTTGACCATGGGCTTAACCAAATGGTCAAGTGATAATGAAATGTTGAGTGTGAGTGGTATGAGATATAGTGAAAAATAATTGTGGTTATGTAGAAAATGTCATGTATGATTTTGTCCCTAAGTTAACATTATATTTCTTCTCCATGTAAGTTTCTTATGCAAGGATCATACTCTAGGAACTTTGCTAAGACTTTTGGCCATGTGGTCAAATCCTATTTAATCAAAGAATGAGATTCAGTCCAAAATAAGATCCACCCATATATCAATGTGGCTATGTAGCAATCTCACGATTCCATTTGGCCCAAAGTTAACATTTTAATTAGTGCACATGTAAGTTTCCCTTGAAGGAGCTATATTGTAGAAACATTGTCATTGGTTTTAGCCATGTGGTCAAATCCTATTTAGTAATAAGGCTTATCTATAACATTAGAAACTTTGCCATGGTTTTTAATCATAGGGTTTTTAAAGGCTAGTTAAAGAGAGGATGTAGTTTATTGTGATATGAGATTCACATATAAACAAATATGGCTATATAGTGAATCCCATAGATGTCAAGATAAGGTAAAGTGAAAAACACTTGAAAGGTGGAGATTTGACCTCATGGTGAAACCTACAAGATAAGACGATTTCTATAAACTAGTTTTAACCATATGGCCAAATCTAGTTTTATAACTATATGAAGAAAGTGATCCATTTTTTGCAACATGCTGTGAAATTGGATTTGACTATATAGCCAAATATTATTTTATAGTGAAATGAAAAAGTGGTCTCATGGTTTGCAAGATGTATGAGATTAGATTTGATCATATGGCCAAATGAAACAAGAATGAGGGATTCTTGAATGCTAGCATTGATAAGAAAATGAAATATTTCACCATATGGCCAGTTTTTATTTTGTAGTGGAATGGAAAAAGTGGCTAATTTGTGGCAAAATGATATGATATTTATATACAAACATACAGATAGGAATTTATGAAAAACTGAAATGAAGGAAATGGTTTATGAAAATAAAGTGATTTGTTTTTTGCACGACAAGTTTTGACCACATGGCGAAACTTCCAATAAATATAGTAGGTAATAAGGAGTTCCAAGTAGAACATGGTCTTACTTTCTGGAGATAATATAGAAGATGTTTTTCTTTAAAAAAATTGCCATAAAACCAAATCTAGCATACCCAAAATTTATGTGATTGAACCCACCATATATTTAGTCTTAAGTTTTTAGGATCAATTTCCAAAAAAGTGGTTTGTTTGTTGCAAGACAAGATTCGACCACATGGCCAAATTATAGAAAGTAAGGAACTCTAAGTAGAAACTAGCCATTCCTTTTTGAAGTAAGTAAGGGTTGATAATATAAGAAAGCATTTGACCAAATGGCACAATGTCATTCTTGTAGTAAAATGAACAAAGTGGTTGATAAGTTGCAAGATATTGTGATACTACAAGAGTCCATATTTTGGCCAAGAGAAAGATTAAGGAGAAGATTTGGCCACATGGTGAAATCTCATAGTATATTGAAAAACTAACATAAACTACATATTATATTATAAGAAAATATTTGACCTCATGGCCAAATCTCAAATTGTATCGAATAAAATAACAAAAAGTACTTATATTGTAAGAAAATTTTTGACCATATGGTCTAATCTATAGATTTATGAAAGATCATGATATGTGTTGTTAGATGATCAAATTATATCCTATGGCAAAATCATATTGAGTATTTGTAAGTATTGTATAGCCATATGCTTATTGCAAAATTATAAAGAATGTTACCATAAAATCTGATGATAATGCTTTTACTACAAAAATACAGTATAATGGAAAGTTCTATATAGTAAAGTATAATAGGATGTATAAGAACTTGATAAAATGCTCTAATATTACTGAAGGATACAAGAAATATAAGGCTAGATTTAGCCTTGAGGCCAAATCTTAAGGTATATAGCAACACAAAATAGAAAGAAAGGTTAGTATTTTGAAAGCATTCATTGATAAAAGCATTGCATAAACCATGTATTCCATATTCACATCTAAGAGAGTTTTTTCAATATTACACAAATCATATATTTCATATTCACAACCAAAAGAGTATTTTCAACTATGCAAGAAATCATGTTTTTCATATTCACAGTAAAGAAACTATCATTTGCAAGGTAGTGGTTGGACAACAAAAAGGACAAGCGCTCCAGGAGATCAATCAAGCAATCAAGAAGAAGATAAAGACATTGAATTCTCAAGAGTGAGTACCTAATCTCATTGCTACAGAAATAAATATTGCATTTATTTTTCATACATGATTCTTATTTAGAAAATTCTTTTAGTGTTCGATCTTAATATTATTCAATACTAATCATACAAAAGAGTAGTACTGTGATTTATCGTAATTGTATGGATTGAAATGATCATAATCAATGTAGTTTAACTCAAAATTAAAAATGAAGTAGGGAAGAGTTGAAAACCTATTGTAATTATTAGGTTGGTATTGTGTGCCAATGTAACAGATATCACACGTGAAGTAGACCAGACACGCTGTGGAGTGGTGATCATTCACTACCCTGTTGAATTGCTAAAGCCTTGGAGCAACATTTTCTAATTTGAAGACATAAGTAGTTTTGGTCATAATACCCTGATTCGAACCAGAATTTGCGTTGCACAATCTGTTTTAGTTTGAGAAAATGAAATAGTGGAGAGCAATCAAATAATACGAGGGGGATAGAACCGTAGACCCCACCATTTGGGGTGTTGCTGCCAAAATCGCCACCGAGGGCACTGCCCCCGAACCCCTACTAGGGGCGTTGCCCTAGACCCCCACAAGGGGGTGCTCCTATTTTCACAGCTAGAGATTTTGCCTACATACTCTCTATCCTATCCTGCTACAGATTCTACTCTTGAACTATCACTAAGGTGGCTTCAAAATCCTCAATGATGTTACACATTACATATTAGATACATTAAATATACATAATCTTACAGAATATGATTTAATAAATTTAAATTATAAATATTTATTATTACTAAATAGATTTAATATATATATATTTAAAATATATTGTGATAATATATTCCATAATATGCACATAGTACGATACACTAATATGCATGATTTAGGTAAAAATAGTATAACTTAAAAATAAAATTTAATATGATACATTTTACTATTATCAACACGTAGGTAGTATAAGATTTATAAATATTTAACCATGATAAAAATTATCTTTCCTTCTCAAATAGCTTCTAATTGATGCTAAAATTTCCTCAAGCTTTATAACTTTGTGTCATAGGGAATGAAATCTCCTATTCTTTAGAGGTCATTGTGGTTTCATCATTTAAGCATGAGATCAAAGTTTCTCATAAAATATCTTTATGGTTGTTGTCATGTGGAATACATGAAATATCTTTATGGTTGTTGTCATGTGGAATACATGAAATGAAGGTTTTGATCAATTGATCAAATATTTTCTAATGGAGATCATAGAGATTATTTATCCTTGTTGACATACAATAAAGGCTTTGACCATTTGGCTAAATCTTGTTCTATGGACATCACAAACAACTATTATCCTTGCTATCATCAAGGTTAAATACATGCTATCATCTAGGTTAAATCACAAAGAATTTTAATCCTAATTCTTGTGTAAAATAGTTGCAATAGAGGTTTTGACCATCCGGCTAAATCTTTTTCCATAAAGATCACAATTAACTTTTATCCTTGTTGTGTGTATTTTGCTAGAGTTTTGACCATTTGGCTAAATATTTTTCTACGGAGATCACAATCAACTTTTATCCTTTTTGTCATGTGAAATACATACAACAAAGGTTTCAATCATTTGACTATGTTTTTTTCTATGGTGATCACAAATATTTTTTATATTTGCTATGGTATGGAATACATACAATATATTTTTGACTGGGTGGCTAAATCTTTTCCTATACACATTATAAACAATTTTAATCATTGTTCTCGTGTTGAATAGATATAGTACAAGTTTTGAGCATCTGCTATATCTTTTCCCAATGAGAATACACAATGAAGTTTTTGCTTACTCAAAAAGTAGCTAATAAAATAAAGTAAAATCAAGGGCAACTAAAAATAATAGAAAAAATTTATTATTTACTTTAGGTTGGCATAGTTCATGAGAAAGTTTTTTCTTGGCCATATGGTCAAATCTATCCCCTTTCTGTATGATGTTTCCATTAATACTTTCTATTATGGAAGTTAGACTCATTCTATCTAATGTTTAAGTGTTTTTTTTGTTTCAATGAGATTTGATACTTCATTTTATTTAGCAATTTCATTATTATTTTCTTCTTTTTGAGAGGTGACAACATACAAATGATAAAATCTCCATTTTCTCATTTGTACAGGTATCATGAATAACAAATTTTATTTTGGAGAAACTGTGAATTTGCTAATTGATCATAAGATTGTTGCACTTGGGAGAGTGCATGCAATACATTCAAATGAGACATGCCATGGAGAAACACTTGAAGATGGATATATTTTAGTGGCTATTGATAAATATTTAAATGTAACAATATATCTGCCATTCCCAACAATTGACACAATGAAGGTTCATGAAATTGTAGGTGGTTTTGCAAAATAGGGAAAGAAAGATGTGGTGGTTGTTTCAAACTCAATATTCATGACGGAGGAGATTATTACAAATCAAACCATGTCCTACCTTCTAAGAATATTGATGTGCTTAGCATTCATGAAAGTTGGAGAGAATGTAAAGTGATGCTATGGACAGAAGGCAACACTATGTGTGTTGGGATAGGGGTTATATTATTGGCTTTTCCATATGATGTAATAAACTTTGAATTGCTAGGAGTAGAGGATGCTGGTGTGGTGGTAGATAAAGCCCTTGATCAAACCACAAGAACATACATAGATGACAACCTCCGTTGTGTCACTTTGGAAAGGTTGCCTATTAAACAAGTCACCTTTGATGATGGAGCATCGCTGCTACAATAACAATCATACATGCAATTTATGTCTACAAATGCTTGTGCCAAAAACATGGAAGATACCAATGAAGATTATGTTTTGCAAAAAAATCAATTTTTGTTCAGAAGAGATCATATTGTATGGTCAATAGAAGGCCCCAAATTATTGCCCCTAAAGGTGCAAACTTGATGACTTCTATGGACTCCATTTCACAGGTTTCCATGATCAATTATTTCCAAGAAAAGTGTTGTTCATTTGTTGATAGAGAAGCAATGCAACAATTACGTAAATACTTTTGGGGATTCCAATTTCAAGATCGCGCAAACTATGTTTATGACAAGTTTGAATCATCATGTAGGATTGATTACTTAAGAACAAGAAGTACAACTTCATCTTCAATGGACAAGTGGTATGTGGAAGCGCATGGTATGAGATTCATAGAATCCCAAAGACATCTTTTTACAAGTATAAAATAAAATTTTAACATGGCGTTGTCGTTGTGTTGGGGGTTGAAGGTCTTCCACACCGGGGTTTAGAGCAGAAGAGGAGTATGGGACTCAAGGTTAGGAGAGGGAGAAAAGATTGGGGTTTGATAAGACTTGGGTTTTAGAGAAGACTCAGTTGAAGAAGAAGACCTCAAAGATTTTCTTTTGTTTAGCATACATGAATGGAATGAAAGACTTTGACTTGATTACATCAAATGCATATGCGGATAATAAACCAATACATGTAGGGAATGTCTCAGATTTAATCCAAATGCATACTTCAAATGCAAGCTCAAATGGTTTCTATTTCATAAATACTAATTGTCAACAACTTCAAGATACAAGTATTTTGATGGTAGACTCTACTACATTCAAGACATAGATCAAAATCTCATGAAATGCATTGACAAAGCATAAAATTTACTTCAGCCCTAATTTAAAATAGTAATTTTCAGCCCAGAAACAAGCTCAAAAAATGCACATAATCTCAATAATAAGCCTCTCTAATCATACTCAAATGAAGTCCTGATGTTAAGAGGTCAGTTCCTTCACTTACAACCAAATAGATCACTTGTTTTCTCATCAAAATGGACAAGAACAATGGGCTGCCATGTTTATGACTAGTTTTATCAATCCAAAACAGCCCATACACCTCCAAAATTCTCCCCTTTGCTTGCCCCAAAGTCACTCAAGTACTTGGGTACAAGATGGACTTCATTGGAACATGAATATGGTAAGAGAATGGAAGAAGACGTACATAAGAGCAGGCTGAATACTTTTTCTCAGGTTTCCCCCTTTTATGGATTGTCATACCACTCATTTTTGTCATACCAAATGGACGGGCAAGAAGAGCTCTTACCTTCTTTGTTTATGTCTCCTTCTTTAGCTTCAGTTTGCCCTGAGTTTGCATGCTTTGGAGCATGCACCATAGCCTTCAGCTCACCCTCCATCTACCACAGGTATGTAGACCCAAAATTTGCACTGAAAAATCGGGCTGCACTCCCTTCAGCTCCCACACTATAGTTTGACCATTTAGGTCACTTATAAGTCACATGAGTCCATTATTCTAGGTCCCATACAAACCTAGTGGACTTTTGGCACTTTTCTTGATTTCCAGGCAAATATTCCTCTTGAACCAATGTGACTTAGCCTGCAGACTGTCAATTACCTCCAGTTGATCAAGTTGTGGATTCCCATCGACTTAATTTTTGTCAATTTACATGGTACTATTGAAAATTGCATGACAATTACAAAAGAACTTATAAGATTAAGTGATATCTAAGTCAGATGCTAGGTAATAATGACTCAATTATGTATGAAAGTTTCTCACGTGAATTCTAATGAAGTTCTTCTGCAAACATAAGAACTCTATGATTTATATCATGAACAGAAAACTCTTTAACATTCACCCTCTCCTAATTTTCACATCCTCTGGCATGTGCCATTTCACAAAATTGCAGGTTAAGGAGGCTCTTCTTCTGATATATCTTCATCTTCATCCTATAAGTCTTCTTCATTTTACTTGTCTTCAAGTAGATGGCTCACATCCAAGTCATCAAGCTCATAAGTAGAAGACTCTCTTCATTTGAAGAGCTTGATACGTTTGCCAGCTATTGGTACCTTGACCATGGTTCCATCCATTTTAGCCAAAGTATAAGTAGCATTATCATGTACTACTTTCACCACATATGGTCCAAACCATCGCTTGGCTAGCTTCTTATAAGCACTATATTGATTGTTAAGGCTGCCGTCATAAACAAGTACCCAATCATTCTCTTGAATAGCTCTTGGACGGAGTCGATGATGCTTTTCAAACCTCTTCTTATTCTTCAATCTTGCTGCCTTCAGCCTTTCAATGGCTGTCTTGACATCTTCTGGCCTTCTTTCAAGCTGCCTTATGTGTAAAATCAACAACTCTTGTCTATTTTTTCCTTCATCACAAGGCAAGATACTCCATATGATAATAGAATCCTCAATAGGCATAATAGGTGGCTGCCCATATATTAGTTCAGCCGGCATATAACCTGTTACTGCACTATGGATAGTTCTATCAGCCCATAATGTGAATGGAAGCATTCCAGGCCATTCTCTCATCTTTCCTCTGCAATATTTTTCCAATGCTTTGAGAATTGATTGATGACCTCTTTCACTCTTGCCATTGCCTTCAGGATTGTAGGCTGATGTAAGAGATAGCTTGATTCCCAATTGAGCAAAGAAATGGCAAGCCTCACCGGCATCCAATTCTCCTCTATTAGCAGTTACTTTGGCAACACAGCCATACCTGCAAAATACTTCTTCAAGTAAAAATCTACAAACAACTTGAGTGGACTTTGTTATCAAGGCTTTTCCTTCCAGCTGATTTTTGAGATATACAATCAACTTTTGCAAGTTGACTGTGTGGGACTGACTGTCTGCAATACCCTGCAAAAATTCCCTCAAGGAGCAAGAACTAGATATCTCATGTTCCAAATTCCTATAGGCATGGTTACTAAATCAACATCCCATTTGTAATGAATAGATAACGGAAAGGTAGGCTGAAACCCATCTCTATGCTTAACCATAGAGTACATTTGACAAACAATACAAGTCTTGACAAAATGCTCAATGTCTTTATACATGTTTTGCCACCAAAATTTCTCTTTTATTTTGGCAAAAGTGCCCCATATGCCTCTATGGCGAGCCAATAGGCTTCCATGAAATTCTTTCATGACCTCTCTTTGAGTCTTCTTATCTGCTAAGACACGAACATGCGCTCTTCCTTTCTTCTTCGCATGCCTCCAAAGATAGCCATCTTTGAGAAAGAAGCCATAAGCTTTTCTTCTGATTCTCTTGAATTCTTCATTAGTGCAATCTTCCTTCTTTGTCATAGTGCTCAGAAATTGGCCAATTTTTAGCCAATCACCTACATAATTTTATTCTTTAAAATGTGAACAAACCAAAACAAAACATTGAGCATGCTGTCTTTCAGCTGCCCATCGTCCTTCCATGGTTGTTTCTTCTATCTTTGTTGCTATAAATTTTGTTACAATAGCTGAACCTGTTGTACTTGCCGTAATTAATGATGTACGTGCATTTTTTATAGCTGTACCATCATTAGGAACAGCTGTACTTGCTATTTTCAGATCTGAACCTGCAATTATAGTATAGTTTTTAGCAAATATAGACTCTGTTTCTTCCTCATCCATCATCTCTTCTTCATCCTTATATTTGGCATGTGAAAGCATGTCAGCAACTGGATTATCTCTTCCTGCAATATGTTTCAAATCAGGATTTAAGGATTTAATATAGGCTATCTATCTTAGCATAACTATGTTAGGAGTGGAGCAGTTGGCAATCATGCCCAAGAGTGGAAGACAATCTGTTTCAACTATTACATATGCGCCCATGAAGAACTCCCGATCACACTTCAATGCAGTTACAACTCCCCAAAGTTTTCTTTTAATTTGAGCATACCTTCTTTGACGTTCATTGAGAACCTTCACTCGAAAGCGAATTGCATATCTATTGCCCTTAAGATCATCTTGACCGACTGCCCATCCTATCCCAATAGAACTTGTATCTATTGTGAGTATGATAGGCTGTCCATTAGAGTGATTAGCCCTCTTTAAGGTGGGGGTAGAAATCAACAATTTCTTCAATTTTCGAATAGCTTGTGTATACTCTTTTTCCCATATAAACCTTTGGCCTTTTCTTAACAGTTGATAAAGATTTTCAGCAACATGAGTGAAATGTGGGATCCAAATAAGATAGAAAACACATGCTCCAAAAAATCTTCTCACCTCCGAAACATTTGTGCATATTTCTCACATTTTGCTGATAGCATCAATCTTTATTGGAGAAGGCTTTCGGCCGTATGGACCACACATTAGCCCAACCACAAGAACTTCTTCGACTCCAAAAACAAATTTAGCACCTGAAAGAGTAAGATGAACTTCTTCCAATTTAGACAAGATTTGAGCACAATCATTAATATGATGGGAAACAAACTTGTGGCATCCAAGCTCATTCAGTTCTTCATTCTTCTCATGAATTTCACATCCTTTGATCGATACATCATCAAGGAAAGGAAGAGTTAGTTGGGGAATATAATCTCTCAATACTTTATGCATGGCATTCATAATGTGAGCTACTGAATTTGTAGCTCCTTGAGGTAGAGTACACATGCAGACTAAACCAAGAGGCGTCTTCATTGTGGTAATGTCTCGGCTCTCCAAAGCAAGCTGAAATTGGTCATAACCCGAATATAAATCACCCATGGAATAAATTGCTCTACCTGCAAAAGCCTCAGCAAATTTATCAACAATTCGCCCCGAACCAACATTTCTAATAGTGACTTTATTGACAGGCTGTAAATCTTGAATGGATCGCAAAGATCCATTCTTCTTAGGCACAATAAACCATCGGTTGGAATATGGAGGTGAAGATCGCTCCAATATTCGCATCTTTATCTTTTCATTTAACAGCTCCAATAACTTAGGAAAATGAGCCCTTGGAACTAGAATTGGTTTAAAATTCCAAGGAACGTGTGGGACCGTGAAAATCACCATTGGTGCCACAACACTTGGATCTACACAAGATCCTTCTCACTAGATATGATTCACAATCTCCCTCATCACCATCAGACTTGGAAGAATAGACATCCAAGTTAGAGTCCTACCTGAATATCTATCCCCGCATGGATGATCAAAAAATTATCTTTACCCCTCTCCCATTGGAAGGATTTGCCCAAACATGGGGGCACTATATCAATGGGGAGAATCATTAGTTCATTGATTGGAAAGGCTTTGAAATGCATATGGTTCAAGCATTTGTATCCTCCGTGAAAAAAGAGCGATTGGCAAGATAATGGTGTACTCTTGACCAATGTAATATCACTATACAAGAATACACAAATCAGTTTATGAACTTGACCATGTATGTGGAGAGCATTAATAATGATATCAAATTACATAAGTAGAACTATGGATTGGAACTGAGCCTATCACTAGATGTCATGGCTCAAAATCCAACCAAACTATTTGATACAATTAAATTGGGTGAAAGATATGCAAGAAAGTATCATAAGAATGAGAGTTTTTAGCAAGGTTATGGACAGAGTCCCATCCCCCATTGAGTTCAGTCCCATATGGGGGTGGTTCTAAAAGCAACTCTATGCCTAATAGCAAAACCCCAAAACACCCACTTACTCCCACTTCCATGTTGAAAGAAAAAAATGTACTTTTAGGACAACACTTGGATCTAATGTTGAGAGTAAATATGTTGAAAATAGACACTCCACTACATCACCCTCCAATGACTCAAGTTGCCAAAGGTTTATTTCCTCAGATGTTGTGAAAACGAAAGCAAAAAGGCCTGTGTTTTAAATGTGGGGATAAGTACACTGTTGAACATGCCTCCAAGTGCCCTTAGAAGATAGCCAAGATCAAAGTTCATAGCACATATGTAATAGAAGATTGGCACAATGATGAGGATGAATTAACTATTGACAATGAGGATCATGCTGAGGATGTGGACCACGAGAAATTCTATGACTCGAAGGGTTGGGTTCTCCTTTAACCCACACGGTTTTCCATCCAATGCACTTGCTTTGACATCCCACCTAACTACCACCTCCCATTGCTCCATCTCCTTGGATGCTTGGACGGGTTTTAGGAGCCCTAGCACCTTGTGCATCCAAGGCACTATTCATGGAAAGGATGTATTTATCATTGTGGATACTAGTAGTACTCAAAATTTTGTCAATAGATTAGCCATTTACTAGTTTAAATGCACCCCTACGAAATTACAGCACCCCCTGAAAGTTTAAGTAATAGATGATGGCGAGAAAGAAATCAACATTCATGTATGTCCTACAGTCCCCCTATGTTTAATTGAAATTTATGTAGCATTGGTTGACCTAATTGCATTAGAGATGGGGTCCATTAATGTTTTTTGGGGTTTTAATTGGGAAAAACAATTGAAAAAATTTGCTATGGACTTCTCTCAGCTTTACATGGAGTTTATGATGCATGGATAGCTTATCTGCTTAGGAGTTCATGATAATGGTGATTTTCGGCTCATTATAGTAAAGCAACTCGAACAAGAGTTTAAGAAATTCTATTAAGAAATGGCACCACTATCTGTATGGCAATGGCTTTCAAGTAAAGAGCAAACAAAGAGTCCTCCACTACTTCTTAACTCAATCTACTTTGACTTCTAAGAAAATGAGATGGTTGGCAACATTGAAAAACTATGATTTTGACATTTCTCACACTTGAGGCAAAGATAACATCATGGTTGGTTTGCTCTCTCAACTGTGGGCATGCAAAATATCCTCCTTTTTAGAGTTGCATAGTGATTGGATTGAGGATCTTTAAGAAGATTATTTGTTGGATGTGGACTTCAACCACATATTTAAAAAATTACAACATGGAATAATGACTGAAAACTCCCAATATCAGCTCAAGCATGGCCTTATTTGCTTCCATGGCAAGATTGCCATCATCCACACTTCTCCTTTCACACAAAAGATCATGGAAGATATACATTCTTACCCCACTTCTAATCACTTAGGTGTTTTTAAAACTTATGATAGGATTGCCAAGAGCTTTCACTAGAAAGGATTATGGAGGGATGTCAACGATTTCATTATCAAAAAATGTTCCATGCCAACAAAACAAGGACAACACACTTAGGGCTTCTAGCCTCTTGCAGCCCCTTCATATTCTTGAAGGGCAGTGGACATATATCACCATGGACTTAATCACGATCTTCCCGTTTTACAAAGGGCTCCCTGGCCTTCCTTCTTGCACCGTATGCCGGCACAGGGAGGGATGCACCGTTGCACCATCAAATGCGCACAAGGTATACAACCTTTGCACAAGTGACTGTGAGGATTACATCAATGGGTTTCAAGAAAAGGCTGCCCTCCTGTATCTATCAACAGAGCGTGAGACAGAGGGTGGGCTGAGTGTGACTGGAGTGTCTTCATTCAATTACAGAGAGGTGAGATTGAGGGACGTTATGACACTTGGAGTTAGGTATGTTCCCGTTTCCCTATGCACCCACGGGACGGGTCTCTACCATCATCACAAGACACATCACCCTGTTCTGTACACTGCACTGTAAGGCTCCCTTGCCTTCCTCCTTGCACTTATGCCAGACGAGTTGGATGCACTAATGCACCATCAATTGTGCACCCAAAACTTATAATTGCATAGAAGGGAAAAGTCTATGAATCGCATATTTGTATGGAGTGTTATGTCTTGCAATTATTTACATCTTTTTAGGAAAAGTATTTGCATTCTCTAAGGAGAGGTCACCTCTTGCCGCAAGACAATTAGATCAATCTAGGTAAATCGCTTGTAATGGCATAACCCACATGGGATTCATAAAAACATAAATAATTAGTATGACGAACACCTCAAAGTGCTAGGTAGGGTTTAGTTACGTTAAAAAAATTCTGCCTAGTATCACACTTGGGATGCCAAGTCAAGACTTCCAATCCCAAAGATCCTACCCACATTCACGGAATGTTAGGGTTAGTTAAATGCAAGAACAATCTAGGGTCCTCACCCTAAGGATCGATTGGCCAAATACTAGACTTCCATTTGAATTTAGAAACCCTAGGGCCAAATGTTGTCGGCCTAGTATGGTTAGGGTTGGGTTGGGTCAAGAGAACTCCCAAATCCTACATCTTAACCAAAGGTATTCTCGACCAAAGAGTGCCGTTTGATGAGAGAACTAATCCCGCAAGTCAGATGCAACTCCTATGCAACAAGTTGCAACGTCGCATGGCTTTGTGTTTAAATCACAAGATAGATTTTCCACTCCTTAGAACAAGGTTGGCATGTTCCAAGTACAAGTTTAATTTGCAAGAGGATGACTAGTCATCCTGCTACATCACCCTTCTGTTAAGCTGAGTTGCCAAGTTAGGGTAACTATGAATTTCCTAGCAAGCAATCAAGTTAGGGCGACAAGGTTGCCCACGATTTACTGTCTTAGTTTAAGGAACCTAAGGTGTTTGTTGATTTGGGTTAACAGGTATAAACCCTAACCCAAGGATAAAAGGATAAACAAAAACCAAACCCTTAGGGATCTTGCCAAGTCGCAATTGATCTCCGATCGAATGCTGGATGCATTCGGAGAGAAGGAATATACCTTTGTAGTTGGCCAAACAAACGACCACTCGATTAATTGTGTTTGTATAGTTAGGTGAACTGTTTGTACTTCTTTGCTCAATTAACTAAAGTTGGAAAAATAATTAATGCTTCAGGTTGAAGGCCTGGAGGGAGAGGCAACATCAGTTACCCCCGACTGTCTACCTGATCCTATCCAAGGGGGTTGTTAGCCGCGCCACGTACGTGGACCGAACCCGCCGCGAGAGGTCTCTGCATGGGTGCTACTTGGAGCAAGAGGACGCTTGGGTGCCAGCTGGGGCTCTAGCCATAAATCCCTTGCCTTCGGGTCCTGCACAAGAGACCGAGGTGACTCGAGATTGGATCTTGAGGCCCACATACTAGTCTTCAGGTGGAAACTTGGATTAGCGATCCCTGAGGATTGCTGGAATCGCCTTCGGGCGGATTATGGATTAGCCTTCAGGCCGGACTATATGATGTATTCCAAAGACTGATAAATAATATCAATTGTTGAAAAGGAACTTGCTTGACATTGTTTTTCTATATCAGTGCTTAAGGTACGTGAAGGAACCGGTGATTAATTGGCTAATTAAGAAAGCTGTTTTTGCTTGTGGTAGGTAATTAGATAACTAAAGCAACCTTGAGGAACATGCGGTGGATGCGACCATGGGTCCGTCCTACGGAAGGGTGGTCCCGGTTGGCCGAGAACTTTTCTCAACGGAATTGACAGCATGGAACGATGACCTAGAATCTAGAGTACTAGAGTCCCGATTTATGTTTTTTTAGGGGAACGGAATGGGACTATGCCTTACGGGTAGAGAGGTCGAGCTTTGCATCCCTCTCATTTCTCATTCTCCTTGAACCAAGTGCAGCACGAATCCGCTTCGACCCTGACGTTTTTGCGTAAAGTAGTTCGTCTGGGGCTCGACGCTAGTTACTTCCGAGAAACTTGACCATTAGGGAAACCCTGATTCCGGTTGATCCTAAGTGGGGACGATCAGAATGCTTCCGCTTCATGGCAGACTTGAGAAGACCTAGATTGCAAACCCAGTGATATTCTGTGGGAGTGCTGGGCGGCACTTTCTGGACTCTCTTCCCGATGGGCTACTAAGACGTGTCCTACAAGTGAACACGTGGACATGTTATAGAGCACTTGGTTACCTCAATGCCCGATTGAGTTGCCTCCTCTCATGAGCACTCCAGTAGCTCCATGATCCAAGTGCAAGCTTCGAGTGAGCTCGATCCTCATGCTCCATATTCCAAGCTCCATTGCTGTGAGCAAGAGAAGAGAAGCAGAGAGGAGAAGATGGAGAGCTTCTCCACCATAGTCCCTCACCCTCACACACTCACTCCCTCACACTCTTACACTCTCTCTCTACCATGCAAGCTAGGTGATTTGATGCTATGCATTCGATCAATCTAGTAGCACTCATACCCTTAATTATTTATTTGGCCATCAAGTTCTCCAACATACATGTAGGCACATCATGAAACAATTTGCCTAAAGGTTGTCTATCGAACTTGTGCATGATAATGTTGTATGTAGGTGACAAAGACTCAATGATTTTGACCGCAAGGGATATGACCCTTATATTGCAGGCATGGAAATTTGATGCAACCCATCAATCCTGCCATGCTTTGTCTAGATGCTCTAACTGTCCAGCTCAAGACGGAAGAACTTTTGTGACCCCCTTTCAAGTGTGGTACAAAGTGGAAAGGGGTACTTGACATGAGTGCATCGAACCTTGTGCGGTGCAGAAAGAGACATGTAGTAGTATTGTGTGTTCCTTAGTGCATTCCCAGGGGGTCCACTAGGGTTTACCATATGGTACCACGTCAGTGTAAGGGAGGGGGTTATTTAAGGGAAGGAAGGTACATTTTATAAGGTAAGGTCCCATAAATAGGGGGTAGATAAGGGGTATTTTCATATAGTTCTTGCATGCAGGTGACGTCTCCTTATTACTACTGGTGAATCCCCCGTGAGTGCATTCAAGTTCTACGTTCTCCCCTTCCTCAAAGGTCCAAGTGAAAGAAGATGAATGATGCAAAGTGCTAGGATCATGCCTTCCATATAAGGAGACATGCATTTGTACAAGATGGCAGTGTGGCCCCTTCAAAAAGAATGCTTGTGCCATCAAAGTGTGAATTAGGGCAACTGAGGTCCAACTTTCTTCAAGGGGATATGGATACTTAAGACACACCTCTTGGATTGTGAGGTATGCGGCTACCCCACAATGGTCAAATGCAGCCTCACAGAAGTGGAGAAATGTGGCCACTCAAGCATGGTCAAATGCTCTCTCCTACCTCGAACACAGCTTGACAATTTTGTCAAACTAGGCTTCCTCTCACATGAGAATGCCATCATTTCGGACCTTTGCCTTCTATGCATGGCTTCTAAATATGCTCATTAGGCGACCTTCTCTTGCAATGCTCTTTTCTACCTTTTGAGCCCTTTGCCTCCTCTCACAAGGCACCACCTTCTCTCTCCATCCCTCTCTCCCTTCCCTTTATTTATCTCTATCTCTTTCTCTTTTTATTATTTTTATCTTTCCATGTCGGTCTCTCTCTATTTCTCTCTCCCTCCCTTTATTTCTCTCTCTCCCTCTCTATTTCTCTCTCTCTCTCTCTCTCTTTATTTTCCCTCCTTGCAGTCTCACCTCTCTCTCTCCCTCTCCCTCTCCCTTCCTCCTTTCTATCACTATCCATCTTCTCTTTTTATTTTTTTGTTGCCCCTCTCTATTTTTTTATTTTTCTCTCTTTCCTTATCTCATTATCTCTCTATTTATTTTTATCTCTCTCTCCCTCCCTATCTCTATATCTCTCTCTCTTTCTCTCTTTCTCTCTCTCTCTCTCTCTCTCTCTTCCTCATTCTCTTTACTTTTCTCATTTTTTAAATTTTCTCTTCTTTATCTCTATATATTTATATATATATATATATATATTTATTTATTTATTTATTTTTCCTCATTCTCTTTACTTTTCTCTTTTTTAAAATTTTCACTCACTCCCTCCCTCCCTCCCCCTCTTGCTATTTCTTGTTCTCTCTCTCTCTATATATATATATGTGTGTGTGTGTGTGTGTGTGTGTGTGTGTGTGTGTGTGTGTGTGTGTGTGTGTGTGTGTGTGTGTGTGTGTGTGTATAGCTCTTGCTCATTTACAAACATGCAAAATACTGCTCTTAGGTAATGATGCCTTTTTTTCCTCAGTACACCATCCCTATTTGTATCACTATTCGTATTAGTGACATAAGCAACGATGCTAATAGAGACATAAATAGCAACAAAAATAGTGATACTACGTTATCGCATTGGAAATGGCCATCATTATGGCGATACCACTTAACTGTGTCAGAAACGGTCCTTGTTATGCTTTTATTTCCTTGTAGTGAATATGAGTTTATATGCAAGTCAATCAATATTCTTTAGAATTTTAAATGGGCCTATAAAACATGGAGATAACATTGTATCTTTTCCAAGAAACAAGTTAATTCAACGAGGCTCAACTATCAAGAAAACCATATCACCTTCACTAAACTCTAACATTCTCTTTTTCTTGTCATGATATTTCTTTTACCTTAGTTGTATCTCTTTAATGTGTTTCTTCATTCTTTTTAAATTTTCATCGATTATTTTAAGCATTTGTTTTAAATTTTCTACTCTATTTAAAGCATTAAAAAATGAATAGGAGTCACATAGTTATAACCATACATTGTTTCAAATAGAGTCATTTTAGTTTATGCATACAATGAACAATTCTATGAAAATTCAATTAAGCCCAAATATCCACTCTAGTTGTTTTATTTTCATTTACATACATTTTTAGTATGTCTTCTATTAAGACCTGGTTCACTCTCTTTGCCTCTTCATCAGTTTGAGGATGAAATGTAGTACTCATCCTTAGTTCGGTTCGAATGGCCTTAAAAGTAGCTTGCCTAAAGTTAGATGTGAATTTTGAGTATCTATCATGAACAATACTTTTTTATATGCCATGCAAAAGAAAGATTTATTTCACAAATAATTTAGCTACATTTAAAGATGTGTCAATCTTTTTCATTGGAAATAAATGTACAATTTTTGTGAGTCTATCCACTAACACAAAGATACTGTCGTACCCTTCCTTGGCAACATGCAACTTAGTGATCAAATACATAAATATAGATTTTCACTTGTGAAAGGGTATATCCAATTGTTGCATTTCCTGAGGCATTCATTTCTGTTCAATTTTAACTTGTTGACATTCCAAACATTCCTTCACATATGTTCTAATGTCCTTCTTCATCCTTGGCCAAAAGAATGAGTTCTTGAATTTTTTGTAAGTCTTTGAAAATCAAGGATGAGTAGAGAAAGGCAAATTATGGCATTCCTTAAGAATTTCTTTCTTTAAATTGGAAGTAGCAAGAATACACAAATCATCCAAATAATAAATATTACCCTGAAGTATATTAAATTTTTCATCACAGCTTTTTTCAAGTTTCTATTTAAGAACAATAAAATTTTAGAATACATGGGATCATCCTATACTTCAAGTCACGCAACATCAATTATGTCAGTTCTTCGTATAATAAATAAACTATTACACATATGCCTATGACTTAAAGCATTAGTAACTTTGTTTTCCTTTCTAGGGTATATATTTAATATCAAAGTCATATTCACATAGCAATCACGACCATCTCTTTTTTTAATTATTTCACAAAGGCTAAGTAAAAATATATTTTTGACTTTGATGATTAGCTCTCAACTCACATTTCACACCAAGTAATAAATGTCTCCAATATTTTAGAGCACGAAATATATTAGTAAGTTCTAAGTCTTGTACACAATAGTTCATCTCATGTCTCCTTAATTTCTGAGATTCATAAGCCACTACTCTCCCCTCTTGTGTCAACACATATATTTGTATATTCTAAAGATTATCAGGAACATGAGATATATCTTAGAAAGACACTTTATATTTTGAGAAAACATAACCTTTATGCTAAATTGAGTGAATGTTTCATTGTGCAAAAGATAAGATTGTTTATCTAGGAAGAGTTATTTCTAAACAGGAAACTCATATAGATCTAGAGAAGGTAAAGAATATTGTTGATTGGCATGTACCAAAATGTGTGAAAGATGTGAAATGTTTCTTAGGATTTTCTCAGCATGAGAAAACTCATATTCGAGGTTTTTCTAAGATAGCTAGTCCTTTGACTAAGTTAACTAAGAAAATTAAACGTGCACATTAAATTAATTTGATACCCAAAAAGGACAGGCATCCCCGTCAACTTATCGCTTAAGGAATCCACCTTGTGTATGAGCCCCGATAAATAAATATAGTTTTACGAAATCCACCGTGGAATAAAAAACTCATGGAATCCACTATGAAATATACCTCCTGGCATCATGTTTCCATAGGCTTATAATCCATCATTCTATACTTGATTAGCATATCCTATGCATATTGTTTCTGTAGTAGCCAAATTCCTTGAGGTGTACTCACTACCTCAATGGTAAGAAAATATTTCAACTCTAGCAAGTTTTTCACTTTAAACTCCATGTATAACATGTATTTTATTTCATTAATACCATGGTCATCATTTCTATTAATGATCAAGTCATTTACATAGATGATGAAGACTACATATCCCAACCGTAAGGTGGCACTACTTTTCTACTATTTTAGTAATTGTGATGAAACCACTTTTAGAAGATTCTTGAAATAATTATGCTCTAAAGCGTATGCCTAGAAGTGTCAAAAATACATATATAAAGTGATATAATTGAAAAGTAGTTTAGTTTACTTATATCATTGAGTCAATTAGCCTATTTCATAAATAAATTTTCTTAGGAAAGTGCTATCAATGACATTGTTTTTTGTACAACCTAGCCATGCTTTTATCCAAATTAACTATGATTTGCATTTTCCATTTGATATCCAAGTTACTAAAAATGCAACCTAATCCAAGCATTCCATACTCTCAGTACATATTTAAATCCATAAAGTGCATTTCTTAGCCTACACAGATGATTCGGGTAATCAGGATATACATAATCCTCAACATGTTTCGTTTGCACTTTGTCAATCGATTCTCCATTCAAAAGTGCATGTGTGACATCCATCTACCAAAGCTTCATCCCTTAGATAGTTCCAAAGTAATGATAGTTCTCATGGCTACCTACAAAAGTAATGACAGTTGCCATTGAAAAGAGGCCTCAACTAAACTCTCCACCATGATGTGCTCACACGCTACAAACTAGAGTAGTTATGTCTCCACAAACACCTTCCACTCGCAGAAATAGGAGCTTGCCTTGCTCTTATACTCTGAAAAATTAGGCTACATATAATGATTGAAGTTGTTGACAATCAACATCAGATACTTGGTCTTCCCAAGGGAGGCCTTGCCCATAGGGATGCAAAGGTCAATATGAACCAACTCATGCAGAGTAGAAGCCCTCTTACTAGCATTCTAAGAAAGTGGCTACATATTTTGGCTGCCGATCAAACAGTTAGGAGACAAATTATGAGCAAGAGGGAAGTAGGAAGTCCGTCCACTATCTCCTTTCAAAAAGCTTGTTTTATAGTATTAAAATTGAGATGATCATAACAAGCATACCAAAGTAGTTGGAATTCATGGGAACACCTCATAGCTAAGGTTGTGAGTATGTAAAGCCCACCCTCCTAGGATCTTGCTTAAAGAATGGCACTGTAGAAGTATCCTCCATTGTCACTGCATTTTGGTACATATGACATGAATACCAAACCATGTAAGACCATGAACAGACAAGAAGTTAAAACCTAAATCCAATACATAGAAAATTTTGGCTAAAGAAGACTACCTATTTGGTAGCAAAGGAATAGTCCACACTCTTTGAATGGGAATAGTAGAGTTATCACTGACGGTGACTGTGCCCTCTGTGACACTTAGATCCTAAAGCCAATCCTATCTATAGGTCATGTGAGAAGAGGCCCACTCAAAAGGCTATTGGGGTAACCATCAAATCCTTTGAATCCTTCTCATTTGGCTTGAAATGGAAAAAGAAATTTCAAGCACTTCTCTTCAAGATGAGTATCCTTCCCACAATGTGCATACTTGGGCTTCTTTTTCTTCCTCCCATCATTCTTGTCATCTTCCTTCTTGTCCTTGCCTTCTTTATCTTTTCTACACTTGTGCATACTTGGGCCTCTTCTTCTTCTTCTCATCATTCTTCTCATCTTCCTTCTTGTCCTTGGCATGTGCCTTCTTTTTCTTTTCTCCACTTGTACTTGTAGTAAATGGCTTGGTTGAGCTAGAACCACTAGCCCCAACCTCTCAAAGTTGCCTGCTGTCATGCTCCAAGTCAAGTAGTAAAAGCTTCTCGCTTAAGAGTATCTCCTACGTTCTTGATGTGATAAGGCTAGTGTAGAAAACATCAAAACAAGGAGATGGCAACTAAGTCAAAAGGATCATAGCCATGTGTTCAAAGGATATCATCTGACTAAGAGAGGCAAGCTCACCTCTCATGTCCTCCATCTTTGTGATATGCTCCTTTATAGAGGAGGAATCATCAAGACTAAGTATTTAAAACTTTTTCTCAAGGGAAATCTTGCGGACAAACATCTTATGTTGATGTAAATATGCAAGCTACTTCCACACTTCTGGTGCAATCCTCAGCATATGTGAAAATGTAGAAGGACAGAATCTTGTGAACTCATAAAAGAGAAAGGATTGGGCTTGAGAGTTAAGTTGATCCCACAAGGCTGCATGGTCCATAGAAGTTCTATTTGCTAGATCCTCCTTAGGACGAGGGATGGAATGTGAAACAAGAGCCAAATGATCAAAGATGTCAAGTATACACTCCACCTTACATGAGCAAAACAAATAGTTTAAACCACCTAGTTTGTGTTCTTTAGGTGATGAGGATAATTTAAGCACCTACAACAAGGATATCAAGGACAATATCTTCATTGAGGATGAAGCCTTCGGTGAAAGATGAATAGAAGGGGGATGGATGCATGCTAATCTCGTCTCTGCTCAAAAGAGTATCTAAAAAGAAGATCCTCCTCGGAGTCATCGAAGCTCATAAACTAGTAAGATATGATCGATCTTATAATCACCTAGAAATCTGCATTTTGATGGATACAATGGAAATCATAGAAGGTAATCAACTAACAGAGACTATAGATGCATCATTTGTCCCGAAAAATCTATTAGCTATACAACTTGGAAGTTGTCACTTGTACCAAGTTATTATCATGCACAAGATGTGCTCACCTAAAAAATGTAGAAATTCATGCCACTTCATGGACGAATGCTATCATGTAGGACCTAGAGAGTATTGCCTAGCTGTTATGAAGCTCAAATGGGGTAATGCACCACCTGTATGGGCTATAAATGCAAAAAAAATGTAGGCTAAATATGTGCATTTTGAAGATTTGGGCTACTTCTCTTCCGATGAAAACTTGTTGTTCTATAAGAAATCTCTAGATTGTGTCATCAATTAGGCCATGATACCATGCCAGAGTGCACAATAGAAGAGAAACATGAACATAGAGAGAAGGAGAGATTGAGAAGAAGTTGAAAAGGAAGATGAAGGAAGAATACTACATTGGCTGAAAAATAATGCTGATACAATGGTAATGGAGTCACAACGTCGGTATTTAAAAAGGACTGAAGGACCGACTCGGACGTGTCTTTAAGCCTATATCTTATTCCGTTTTAGCTATGATGTCCGATGGTGTTGATCGTGAGACAAGATGGAACAACAGCTCCGATTACAAGAAGCCGCTACATTATATTCCAGTCTTACACACAAGGGACTTTTAATCAATCCCTATATAGGAAATCTTGTGAAATGTAGGAAATGTTGCAATATTTCCTATGTGTGTACGCATGTATTCCCTATGTACAACTAGGAAATCACATTTCCCACATCTAATAGTAGGGAATTAAAGGTCAATATAGACTATTTCCTACATTCTTTTAAAATTCTCTATGTAAGAGTACACATGAATGTTATTCCCTACTTCTCCTTGTAGGGAATCATAGGTCACTATGAAGATTTCCTATGTTATCTCTAAATTCCCTATATAACAGAATTTTGAAAGAGTGCCATTTTCTAATTGTAATAGTAGGAAACTATAAGTACATAGAGAATTTCCTACCTTCTCTCAAAAATCTCTATATGGGAGATTATAAGAAATTCAAGCTTTGATCTAGCTCGTAAACACAAATCAAAATTAATGAAATCGGAAGTAGCCATATGAAGGTGATCCTAGATTTTCTAACCCCCCTAGACACATATGAACATGTTGCATACACACGTGCCTACATTTACATGTGCACACATACACACAGAAACACAAGTGTACATGCTTACATGTGCACATGATAGACACACACACATGCAAGCCTCTTTAGTTTTAGTCACAAGGCCATATCTAAATATAGTCATGGGCTTATTTATCCCTCGAGTAAGTTACTCGTGAATATATGTGTGCATCACATGGGTTCAAAATAAGGTATTTTTAAAATAACATTTTTATACATTTTTTATATATAGAAGGCTATAATATAAAGGGGTTATTTACAAATTGAATAGAAAAGGGTTATGTTTTGTTCAAGAAAAATTCATAGATTAGGATATTTATAAATAGGCCATGAATGCATGTGATGTAGAGGATATACATATAGTAACTTCCTCGAGGTTTATCCTAGCACTAAATGTTTGAAATGACCACCATGTTGTAGAAAAATGAGGCCTCAAACCAAGTAGTTACATACCTATTTTGTGCAACATTACTCTCTTTTCTCTAACTTTTTTCAGTGATATAACCATTCAATGCCTATGTTTTGATATTTCATGTAGACATAGAATATTGTATTATGGCATACATGGCAATGTTTGGATTAAAAACCTAATAGATCTTCATGCATGCCTTAAATAAATTTTTCTACAAATCATGGTTATAAGAACAATAGTAAAATACTCATCCTTGCAAGCTTGGACATGTCAATGTAAACATAATCTTGGTCTAGCACTATGACCCTTGGATGAGAAACCATCAAGATTTTGAATGGTTATAGTGTTTGGACTAATGACCTAGATGGTTTAAATGGTCCAATTTTTTTGAGATATCCTATTACTCTTGTTAGAAAAGAATGTTGATAGTTGTATAACTTCTTTAAATGAGAAAGATGGTGCTTGCCTTTGACTGCCATAGTGAAAACAAGTGTCCAATGAGCCATAATCTTCCTTTAGTAGTTCTTAAAGTAGCAAGACACATATGTTGTATACTCTAGATTACTCAAAAACCATGGGATCTCCTAGTAACGCCCCTTATGGACTAACTTTTAGAGGTCCCTAGAAAGGAGGAGTTACACTGTATGACTATTGCAACCATAAAAAGGAAAAATACAAAATACAAAGCAACATAGTTCAACAATCCATTGTGATGGCTTGGTTTGTAGTCATTGTGATAGAGCAATTCTCTAAATGAATGTAAGGATGGCACTATAAGCTTGGATTATCAACAATCTGTAATCAATCATTCATATTGCATCAAAGAATTGTAAGGCACAACATGAGAGCAATTTTGAAAAACCAATAAAAATGCATTTGTATATTTGTGACAAAAGTGCATAATATAGTTTCCCTTCATTAGAGTCTTGGATATATGTATACCACTTTATAATTGAAGATGATACCAAAGGAAAACCCATGTCTATGTGTCATTCATTAGATGCCTCCCAAACCTAAAAAACTATTGAAAAATCTTGGAAAAATAGCACTTTCTATTCGATTGCCAATGTGGCATCACTTGGGTGCTTTTATTACCCTCCCCCTCTCCCTACTAGTTTGGTACCCCCCACAACCACACACACACACACACACACACACACACTCTCTCTCTCTCTCTCTCTCTCTCTCTCTCTCTCTCTCTCTCTCTCTCTCTCTCTCTCTCTCTCTCTCTCTCTCTGTGTGTGTGATGCCCTCAAGGGTCTTCAGGTGATGTTCCCCAAAGCCATATGGAAACAGATTACAAAAAAATCTTGTGAACCCATCACTTTGAGAAAAAGTTGTTGGCTTAACCATTCTAGAGCATGAATCCAAATGTCAAACACTTTTGGCTTCATTTGTATGCTTACTAGAAGATCCTAAGCTTTTTTAGGTAGCTAGAGTATATAACATACTATCCTTGCATTTTAAGAACTTGTACAATAAAATTAGAGCTCATTGGAAGCTTATGATCATTAGGGTAGTCAAAGGCGAGCAACATCATCCTTAATTAAAGAGTATATTTTCTTCTACTAAGATCAATAGGATGCCCCAAAAATTTCAACCATTTGACTAAGCAATTAAAACACTACAACAATTGATGGTTTCTCATCCAAAGCATATAAGGTGTAGAACCAAGACTATGTTTATATTGGCATGTTCAAGTTTGCAATTAGGAGTAGATTCTCACCATAGATCTTTAGCCTTGTTGTAACCCACATTATAAAAGCTTGCCTTAATTACTACAACCATATTAGCCATAGCTTTAAAAACACCCATCCATTACATAGATACGATGTGAAAATGGACACACTAATTCAAACAAGAAATCTTCATAATTTGGGAACAAGGATTCAATCATTGTATCTAGAAGACATTCCCAATATGTTCTACTCAGGGATAGTAAGTGCTATAGAGCCACACAACAATTGGGAGGAATCGATCCTTTGACCAGTTCAAACACATACACCCACCTTAGCCAACTAAGCTAGGGCTCCTTGATATGGGTTCACAAGTTACCTTTGGCTCTTTATGTCCTTAACCTAGTACATCCAAGTGACATTGTAGCACTATTCCAAGTCCATTCATACCTTGGTTGGTTTGTTAGGAGTTGAAACATGCTTCAACTTAGAATTATCACTATCATTATGAAAGGTACAATTTTAATTAAATTGATGAGAATACGTCAAAGAGAGAAACACACGCGAACAAAAACACTGAGAACAGAGAAGCAATAACAGTTTTTATTCTGGTTATGTTGCATCAGCTCCTAATGGAAATGGAGCCTTGGAAACTAGTGGTGATGATTGAAGGCAGATTCTAGGCTCTCATCATATGTTGTTGTCCCCCATCCTCTCCTGCAAGGACAAGAGCCCCTGCATCCAGATCTGCACAGTCCTCCAGAAGAGCTGCCGCAACCTCCTCTGCTGCTCCTTCGCGTGCCACTACTACTGCTGCAATTTTTTGGTGCTCCTTCGCGCGCCACTACTAACGCCCTAAATAGTAGGCATGTGGGTGTCAGTATAGCAGGTCTGCCTATATATATTTACATACACATATGTATGTATGTAGAGAGAGAGAGAGAGAGAGAGTGTGTGTGTGTGTGTGTGTGTGTGCGTGTGTGTGTGTGTGTCTAAAAATCTCATAAGTTTGAATAATCTATACTATGGATACTGACACTAATAACTAATATTGCATTTGCTCTCTAGATTAATAAGAAAGACGGATGATGTTACACTTTAGGATTTTTCACGCTGTGTTTGCGTAGGGGCATCACAACATAAGAGAGAAAAGAAAGAAAAGGATGGAGAGAGCAACAAAAGAAAAAAGGAAGAGAAGTTGTAGCATAGCAACTTTGCTTCCCTTACAATGTCCTTCATGGCAATGTCATGCAATAGTGGAAGATATCGCAAAGTGGCCTAGCATTCCTTTCGTGCAAAGAATGCAAGGAATGCTATTAAGTCAATTAATCATTAAAGAAAAGTTGATCCATTGGGCAATCTTCTAAATAGTTTCCATAGCTCCTCAAGCAAGGTGTAAGAAGAAGAAAGGTTCAGTATCTATTCTTTTAGGCAAACATTGATTTGATTACACTTGCATTCTCTATAAATCTAGTGGGTGTTATATGTGTATCATTGTCTTTGGTTGCATAGTGCATTTCTATCATTGTCTTTTCTTACATAATGCATTTTGAGTTTTTCATTTTCATGAAAGCCGATGCCCCTCTTGGAGTTAAATTACTGATATGGTCCTACCTAGCAAATTGCTAGAGATATCAACCTAACATACACCTATCAAATTGCTAGATGTCTCAACTTAACATGCCTTTTGGAGATAGTACAATAGGTAATTTCCTTGTTGGATGAATCAACACCACCATGAATTACAATGGAAAAGACCCATCTAAAAGAGAAAAAGACATTCAATGTAAATGTCATCATAAAATGTTGAGAATACATTTGTTATAATACACACACAGTTAGACACAAGGCAAGCAATAGGATCTATGGCTATGGTTTACCAAGATGCTCACATGTAGATGCAAAGCACAAATTTTGAATGCCAACATGCACACATTCGATTCTCAAGAGCAAGAACACAATACATTGTACAATTGAAATGGTGCATACGTCATAAGTGTAGTGTAATGTATGTTGATATTAGGAGCAAGCTCAAAGGTTCCATCATCATTGAAATTGGCATATTGGTTGATCCTTGTCACAAGTCCACAAGTCCAATAAATAGGGCGTCTAATAAGGTAATGCAGAGTGAGTGAGTGGCACATTGATCAACCAATATTGGGGCTGGCCGATGGCCGGTGCAAGAAACCACCATCTAATGCCTCCAACAATGACGTCGAGAACTTTGTGCACGCAGGAGAAGGCAACACTCTCTCCAGTCGATCTCTATAACACCAAGAGACTCAACAGAAGATCACTGAATCATCATATAGCACCAAGATCAGTCAAAGAAGAAGACAAAGAAGAAATCGTTGCCCCGAGCTCAGATATGCTATATTTCGTGCAGACACCATCTGTGAAAGCACGAGTATAAGTAGGAGGCTGGGGATTCAGGGCTCCTTGGAGGGATTTCAGGGCTGATCAGGCGGTTGCATGCCATGCCATCTTCATGGACGGCCACAGGTCCTCGTTCACGTACGAAGCCCTAACGGCCTGCAGCGCACAGAACCAGACCCTCACCTGCAGACCTGGGAACAAACCCCTAGCCTGCTTATCGAGAAAAGGCCAAACGGCCAACGCACAAGAAGCAGCCCAGCTAGTTTCCACACACATTGTGCAGGATGAATCTCAGGAGAGTCAGAACAATAGCATGCTCCTGTTCAATGTCCCTGGAAGCACAGACTTTCCCTCTCATCCCCATCGAATAGGGTCCCCTGTTCAAAGTCATGTAACTCCACCTAATTTGGAGCCCCCTTAGAGCCATCATCAGCATCAGTATGCCAGGATATTGGATACATGATCTGGTCAATTGGGTCCGTGGCTCCTAGCCGAGCTCTTGGCACTTTGGCCTCCAGTTCTAGTCGAATGAGCCCCATATATCCACCACAGGACCTAGATCCAGCAGGTTCTAATTTGTGTACTGATCAGAATACTACGAATTGGAATCAGATTCTGGATGACATTGAGGATGATCAGTGCCAGATGCACATTGACCACATGAACATCGCAAGTCACGATGATGCTGCAGTACCGTCGTCGTCGATGTCTATTAATTATCAGCCATGGGATCACATTCTGGACGACTTCGAGGAGTACGAGCAACAACAACAGCTATTGCTGCGCATGACTTATGAACAGGATCAGGTGTCCGTGCAGAATACCTTGCAGACAAGCAAATATAATATTGATCTGAAATTTATACACGGCATGACTCTGCCATTAATGGATAATGCACAGATGAATGCAAGTACCGATGTTCCTCAAGGGTACTGGGGCCAGATTCTCGACAAATTCGACAAATATGAGCAGCACAGCAGGTGCTGGACGCACAAACCAAGAATGGTATATGTACTGAGCATTCACCGGTGAGTAGAGTCGATCCACTGCTAGCTGATGATTATCTGCAATATAATATGGTTATGAATGTAGGTGGTACCTGCATGAGTACCCATTGTCCCTCTCAGTTTGCAGAAATTGGTAGCAGAAATATATTCCCCTGGTGCCATGCAGAGCAACAAGAACCACTATTTGAATTAATAGCAGAAAAATCCAATGGCACCACAGACACAGGTGATCGACATGATGACAGTATGTCTGTAGTGCAGACATTGAAAACCGATAAGGATGATAAGTTCCAACTGATGCATGACTGCATGCATACATGCCACGGTATTGATGAAGCAAGCATACTGTCCTCAACGTCGGTTCCGCAGTCCTGGGATCAATTTCTTGATGACTTTGAGGAGTATGATCGGCAACAGCAGCTACGTAACATGAATCATGATCAGGTGAGCGTGCTGCAGATAGCCCCCTTGCTCGTTTGATAGCCAATGTGGTGGAAACTCCACATGCTTGCCTGACTCTACAATTGGCCTCACCAAGGTCTGTTTGTGCAACAAGGGCTACCTCTGGGAATCGAGCACAGGCATATGCCTCGAAGGTACTGTGCTTGTTTGTTGTTTTGGTAACTTTTTACTATTTACCTTCATGCTAATTGTGTCACCAATAACCAAATAGGTATTTGCATTTCCAAAACCTCATGGAGGTAAAATTATTGCTGCTAGAGAGGTATATATCATCTTCAAAATGACTGTGATTTCAGTCGTCCACCAACAGTTAGTTGAAAAGTTATGTAGAGAGCCATAGGGCTGGAGGTTTCCTGGCACTAAGCTGGGTGGTTTTTTGTTGTTTTAGTCTGGGCATCAGCTAGCTGCTGTTATTTGGGATGTGACAAATGGGTCTTGCCTAGCTGAGCTGAAATTACACAAATATGGAGTTCCTGTTATGACAAATGGGTCTTGCCTAGCTAAGCTGAAATTGCTACTGTTATCAAGTATGGCAGTGTCTTGTTTCTTGGAATCATAATGCCAAATGTGGTGGAAGCTTCTCAACTTGCTAACTTACCTATATCCATCATAGTGGCTCTGTTGACAGTTGTCAGTTTTTTTTAGCAAGGCCCTTGATTCTGAAAATCATTTGGCCCATGTTACTTGCCATGTGAACTATGTTTGCATGCTTGGAAAAGGTCTAGAGTTGTAGCTAGCAATCAGAATATTGGTAGCTACTTCTGGAGAGAGCTTGTTATAATAGTCAAGATTTTTTAGAGCTGCTTAGAAGAAGCGACTGTGGGCTGCAGGAATAGAGAGATCATGAAGAATTCGGTCACTTCAGGCGATAATCATGGCGAATTCGGTCAAGATATCCTGAACAACAACAACCTCCTCGAGATCAAGGCCAACATGGCTACAAAGGATTCTGATCCATCTGATAAGTCCGGCCATATCATGAATCAAGTGAATCAAGCTGATATTGCAGGGTCAAGTGGTATGATTAACATGTCCTTAAATTGACCATGGACATCCATGCTACTTAGCGGATCAAGCCCATGCAACACTGGTCAAGCATGTGCTGCAGCTCAACAACATGGGTGGATCAAGAGGCATGATTGGTGATGATGATCTACAGAATTTGCAGGATAACTTCAATTGGGTATCTTCTGCTGCTAGACATCTTCAAGTTGATAACTCAGCAAAAGTGATGGATTTGGAGTCAGTAAACAGGAGCCTGAATGCAGGTTTGGTTGGAGCCGCTGGTTCTGAAGGCCTCTGGAGCCAACCTATCTTCTCAACCATGCATCATGAATAACCCTGCATCATTGTCCTACCATCATTAGCATCAACATCACAATGTGAGATCAGCTGGAGCTGGACTAGCTGCTGCAGCAACTTGTTGTGATTTGAAGGTACATCTATATTACATCATCATCTTGCATTTTCTTGCAAGCACAATATTACAAGACCTGACATTGGTGGTTGTCATGCATGTTTTACATATGATCAACCCTGTAGTCAAACAAGATTATCAAGATGTGTAAGTACCATTAAACTGGCCTCCAGTGCTTGATCAACATCAAATCAAGATGCATAATCCTCTGAATCCATTGATGAATATTAGTGCTCCTAGTGATCACAGACTGGCCTGTCAAAACCAGATCAATTCAAACTAGAGCTCTATGCAAGATGTGACAAATAGTTTATCTGTTAATTATTTACATCAGGGAGCTTTGCCAGCTACATCAATAGTAGGGAAACACATGCAGAATCCAAGTATCATGAATAACCCTGCATCATTGTCCTACCATCATCAGCATCAATATCACAATGTGAGATCAGCTGGAGCTGGACTAGTTGCTGCAACAGCTAGTAGTTGTGATCTGAAGGTAAATCTATATTACATCATCATCTCTTAAAAGGGACAACACTAGCCAAGAGTACGTTGATGGTCAGGTTTTCTCACTCTCAATGTTCAAAATGTGTGCTAATATTTCAAGGACTAGCAACATCAAGCACCATGGCATGGATTTCATTAGAGGCTACATGTTTGTTGGCTTTGTTGGCTAGGCTTTTCTATGATTTTGTAGTATTAGGTGGTGTTGGCTACATGTTTGCTAGGCTTTTTTTTTATTTTGTAGTATTAGGTGGTGTTAAGGTGTAACCAACTAAAAGCTTTGTATTTATGAGTGTATAAACAATGAATTTGGTTTCTTTATAATGCTATCAATATACTAACTCCAAAATTTGCAGCCATCATGTGAAGGATTGCAAGCTGCAACTTTACATGGTGCTAATTTTAACTATTCAAATAGGTTATCGCTGAGGGAGCAACAACATATCATTTGAAATTATTGATCCCTACATTGCCCAGGTACAAATTTTCACCAACAGAAATCTTAATTTTGATGCACAATCATTATCAAAAAATTTTCTAGGACAGCAATTAAGAACATAGTGCATGCCTTTCTCCTTTGAAGCACCCCCTATCATAGGCCCTATCAAAAAGCATGTGGATAGACATGTTTGGGAGTACAGTTATCAGTGCAAACATCACTAGCAGCAATGGGTAAGATAAGGACTACAAGCTCACGGTGACATGTGGAAGAAGTAGGAGATGTATTTAGTAAACTTCACGCTAAATTCCATGATGCACAGAATCTGTAGAAGTAAAGTAAAAAATGATCCCTTTTGTATCGACTTCTTGGAGCTTAATGAATTAATAAGAATCATTGGGCATATTGGATTTGAAGGAGTGGATTCTTGACTTCTCTTGAGACCATCTATGGATTAGTACTTGAGTTCACCTTAGATATTCAATAGCTAGGACCAATCTAACTTCTTGTGAAATATGGCTTGCTTGTAGGACAGTTTTCATCAACATCATCATTTCTAATAATATTATCAATGTTTAGCTAGTATTTGAGCAAATCAAGGCTTATTTCTTGTGAATCTTTGTCTAATCTTTTAGATGAATCCTATGCCCACTTGAAACCTCACTACTGAGAGGCTTGTTCTATCTAGCAGCTTTTGCCTATGGAGTAAGAGTGGTCATGGTAGGAGCTCTTCTAGACACGTGCAATGCCAACAATGTGCTTGGAGGAGGTGAAGCATATCAAACCCTGGACTGCCACCACAAGGTATGTATTCTTATGAAGGAAATCCATAGAAGGTACATCTATTACTACTTTGGTGCTCTTACATTAGCTGCACCTCTTGCTACTTTGGTTGTAGCAAGCCCAATAAAAGGTTAGATTGGTTGAAGTTTGAGCTTGATGGATCTATATGTTTCATCCGCCTATCTAAAAAACTTGCTAAAACATTGAAAATGAAGAATGTAAGTTGAGGGTTTTGATATCCTATTTGCATGTAGTGGTAAGCTAAATCAATTTGACTTGGTATGATACTTCAATCTATTGGATTCCTATCTTTTGGGCAAACTCAACACTAGCATATGTGTTTGGTAAATCTTATTGTTTGAGAGTCTAGCTAGCTTTGCATTCGACGATCACCCTTCTTCTTATGTACAAAGTTGAGAAAAGGCCTCTGTCCTCTTCCGCCTGTGATAGCCAGCTCTATAGGGCCTTTCCTTCGTGAGTGGAGATGGCGGCTTCCACAGAATGGAGCAAACTGGAGGACCTCGTGGAGAATCTTAGCTCGCTTGACACGACTGCCAGACTCAAGGCTCTTCAGGATGTCAAGAACCAGATTATTGGCAACAAGACCAAGAAACTTTCGTACATCAAGCTAGGGGCTGTACCTCGAGTGGTGGAGATACTAGCCAGCGACACAAAGACACCATTGTTGGTACAGTCTGCTACTGCTATTGGGAGTTTTTGCATGTGGAATTGAAGCTGGTGTAAAGGCTGTTCTGGATAGCGGTGTTCTTAACCAGGTCAAATCCTGTCTATGAATAGGCTCTTTTTCCAACATTCATCAGGTCAGGATACTTCTTCTATTGGCTTCACTAGATCTGGTGAGGAAACCATGTCAAATCCTATTGGAGGTGATGGTCCCTTTCAGCAGCAACTTGCAAGTAGATTTGTGGAAGTTGATACTCTGCCACACAGGGACAACTTCAATGGTACTGATTTGTGTGGTGAAGGGGGTTGTGACATGATCCTAGAGACTTCATGAGTAGGAGGCCCAACGTCAAGATTTGTGGAAGTTGATACTCTATCACACAGGGACAACTTCGATGGTACTGATTTGTGTGGTGAAGGGGGTTGAGGCCCAATGTCAAGATGTTACTTATTTGCTGATATTGCAAATTTTCTTGCTCAACGTTGGGTTGATGCCATCTCATCTTCTGATTCAGTAGTGGTGGCGATATATTTGGGTGAAAGTGAACATCTCCCAAGATTGTCTGCAAGATCTGGGAATGCTAGTCCAGAGAATCTACAGCAGGGCTGATTACATCTGGTTTTGTCATGGTAGATGACAACTGGTTGAAAGTGAACATCTCCCAAGATTGTCTGCAAGATCTGGGAATGCTAGTCTAGAGAATCTGCAGCAGGGCTGATTACATCTGGGTTTGTCATCTTTCACCGAACATCTCCCAAGATTGTCTGCAAGATCTAGGAATGCTAGTCCAGAGAATCTGCAGCAGGGCTGATTACATCTGGGTTTGTCATGGTAGACGACAATTTGCAGATTTGGGAATGCTAGTCCAGAGAATCTGCAGCAGGGCTGATTACATCTGGGTTTGTCATGGTAAACGACAACCTGGGTGAAAGTGAACATCTCCCAAGATTGTCTGCAAGATCTGGGAATGCTAGTCCAGAGAATCTGCACAGCAGGGCTGCTTACATCTGGGTTTGTCATGGTAGATGACAACCTTCACACGAGAATGTTGAGGTTTTAAATTTCATGTTGAACATGGTTCCAGAAAGCTGATATTGCCATGCTTCATGATGATCATCCTCGTTCATTATTATGATCGTCCTCGTTCGTTATTCCATTGATGAGCGTCTATATTCCAGCTGATGATACATTGTTTCGGTTATATTCTTTCCAGCTGATGAGGGTCTATATTCTCGTGTGAAGGTTCAGTACTAAGCCCTAGCCTTGCAAATACGATCCAAAGCAGGAATGTGCCCTAGCTCTCTTTAAGCAATTTTCACTACAATTGCATTTATATTGGGAGCTTTGACGTCCATAATGTCAGGATTTTTGGGCATGATGATCGCAACATATGCGAATGCTCGCACAACTTTGGAAGCCAGAAAAGGGATAGGCAAAGTATTCAAAATCGCCTTCCAATCAAGTTCGGTGATGGGTTTCTTACTTGCTGCTAATGGCCTCATAGTTTTATACATCACTATAAAACTGTTTCAACTTTATTGCAAGGATGATTGGGAGGGTCTTTTTGAGGCCATCACTGGCTATGGGCTTGGATGCTCATTCGTGGCTCTATTTGAAAGGGTTGGAGGTGGAATCTATACCAAAAATATGGATGTTGGAGTAGATCTTGTTGGAAAAGTAGAAAGGAATATCCCAGAGGACGATCCGCGAAATCCAGCGATCATTGTTGACAATGTGGGTGATAATGTGGGAGATATTGTTGGAATGGGTTCAGATTTGTTTGGCTCCTTTGTTGAAGCTTCTTGCGCAGCTCTTGTTGTGGCTTCCATGTCATCATTTGGCACAAATCATGACTTCACTGCTATGTGCTTCCCTCTACTCATTAGCTCTATGGGCATTGTGGCATGCCTCATCACAACCTTGTTCACAACTGATGTGTTCGAGATCCCAAATCTAAGGGATATTGAATCTACACTGAAGAGACAGTTGCTGATATCCACCATCTTAATGACATTCGGTGCAGCTTTTGTTTGTTTGTTGGCACTACCATCCACGTTTTACATATATGATCCTAACGGTGGTGCAAACATGGTTCAAAACTGGAAACTATTTTTTTGCGTTAGAGTAGGGCTTTGGGTAGGGTTGGTAATTGGCTACGTTACAGAGTATTTCACTAGTAATACATACAGACCAGTCCAGGATGTTGCTGATTCTTGCAGGACAGGAGCTGCTACTACCAATGTCATATTTGGTTTGGCACTTGGCTACAAGTCTGTAATTGTTCCAATATTTGCTATTGTTGTTGCCATCTATGTCAACCATACCCTAGCAGCCATGTACGGGATCACAGTTGCAGCTCTTGGAATTCTTTGTACCATTGCCACCTGTCTATCCATAGATGCATATGGTCCCATAAGTGATAATGCTGGTATCGCAACTGGTCTCTGGATGACCATGATACTTCTTACACATCTCTCCACAAGAAGCGCAGCCGGAGTATAGACTATGAGGCCGCGAAGGCTTTCAAGATGGACAGATTCCTCAACCATAGGACTTCTTCAAAGTCCAGCTTGCGGCATTAACAGCCCCCAGTTGACAGCACTTTGGGGGAGCACTTTCTTAGATTAGAAGAGATGAAATTGCAGATGAAGAGAGTCTGAGCGATTTCGTGATGATTTGGAGACCAGGCGTACAAAGATGTTCCTAGAGTCCCAGAAGCAGATTGCTGAGATGTTTGCTTGGGCTCTGAGCAGCAGTAAGAAAACTGATGAGCTCTTGCTGATGATTGTCGGTATTTTGTTCATCATTTGATTATTCTAAATGTTTCTTTCTTCCAGCTGATTTTTGGCTCTTCATGCTACGTTTCATATCATTTCATCTATATTATAGCTAATGCGTTGAAATTATTCCACGCTTTGTTTATAAGAAATGTTTCGAGCTGATGGGATGATATTTCATTTCATTCTTATTCCAGCTGTTGATATGTTTCAGCTGATATTTCATTATTATTCCAGCTGTTGAGTTGTTCTAGTTGATGTTTCATTGTTTCCAGTTGTTGTTTGTCTATTTTCAGTTGATTCGTCTGTTCAAGCTTATGTTTATTCTACTTGATGTTTTATCTATTCTAGCTAAGGAGCTGATGTTGCAGCTAATGTGTGCTCACTTGATGCACTTCTGGGATTCCACTTCCGGTGTCTCGTGTTTCTCTTCTCTTCTCTCTTCCTCCGTTCCTTGTCTCCCACGCGCGCTGTTCAACAAGAAGTCTGTAAGATGCTTCAAACCAGAAGGAGAAGTTGGTGAGCCCATAAAAGTATGAACAATGAATTCCTTGTTTTCACCTACTCAATTTACTATCAGATGGTGTAAAGAACAGGGCAAAAAAGGTATGCGTGTTTTGAAGTTTTGATGTTTTACAAATGCGTGTTTTGATGTTTTACAAATGTCTCTTATGTTTCTAAACTTTGGTTTATTATGTGTACATAAAGGTAACAAAATCACAAATGATGGCATAAGGGATAATGGAACAATGAAAGCTAAGGAGGTCATTGGCCCTAATGTCTCTTCAAATCACGATACACGTATATGTCTTTATTTCTACTAAACTTTGAAAATTAAAATTTGTACATATTTTACATCTTGCTTTATTAGGTGATTCATTTTGAGATTAACTAGCTTTAATTAATCTCTTTGTCTAATTTAAAATGTTCATAGTTATTTATATTTTTAAACTTTGAGTAATTGTGTGTATATATATAAATATAGATTAAAGAACAACAAAAGGTGGGAAAAGAGGTAATGTAAGAAAGGGAGATCAGGAGGTTACTTGCAATAAATTTTCTTCAAGTCAAGATGCAAGTACCAACTTTAAGGATAAAAAACTTGTACAAATTTGGTGACCCAAATTGATACAAAATATCTAATTACTTTCTTTTGTGTTATTGAAATTTTTCATAATCTTGTATTATCGTGAACTTTGGTTAACTCTATGTATATATAGGCAAACAAGTTACTAAAGATGACACGAGACAATGCAAGAAAGGAAGACATTGAGATTGCTTGCCTTAACACTTCTTCAAGCCAAGAATAAAGTATTACAAGCTTTCTTATGTTGATAATGAGTCATTTTTTAAAATGGTTATGCTAACTAATGATATTTGATCACTTATCAATAGGAGTGATATGCATACCATCATATGATGATATCTATCGGCCACCCATGTTGAAATTTAGAGAAGAGGGTAGACAAACATTTATTACTTTGCAACATATTGGAGATTTAAGGGATAAAACAATCAAGACACACATGTTGCTTAACTAGTTTTTAGTTCTATGCTCCTTTAAAATTATTTTCATTTTTCTTTTGGTTGCTAGAAGTAGATGTTGATGTTTTAATTTGTTTAATCTATTTTGATCATTAGATGTATGTTATTGATCCTTACTTAGAAATGATGACATTCTCTATATAATTTTCTAGTTAAAAATTTATTGTGCAATTTCTTGTTTGATTTTAGCATGTCTAAGAGGAAGGGCAAAGTAGATAAAGTGATAAGGAAAAAAGAGAATTTCCACGGAATTCCCTAGTTGAAAGTACATATAAGTAGGGAATGTAAAAAATAGGAAAAATGAGAGATTTCCTAGTGAGAGTACCTAGGGAATCACCTTTAGAAAAATTTTCCTATATATGAAATATTTCCTATATAGGAATTATTCCCTACATAGAAAATTTTGTATTTTCCTATGTAGGAAAGGTCTTATGTGATTCCCTACTTGTTCTCACTAGGAAATGTCCAATTTTCCCTAGTTTTTACTTTCCCCACTTACATGTATTTTCAACTAGGGAATTCCATGGGGAATTCTCTTTTTTTCCTGGATCGATTGAAAGTTCCTTGTGCATAATCAAATTTTAGAAATAAAGGATATATTGTATACTATGAATACCTTATCAATACCAACTCTAGACACATTGATAAGTATGTATGCATATATATACACACAAATTCATGATTTTAGCACATTTGAAACAAAGGGAAATCAAGTATACTCACAAAATTTCTCTTGGTTTAATACAAGCCTTCATTTCATCTTCAAGTTTTTGCCTCATTAGTTCTAAACACCTTCCTTTTGTTTTCAAAAGCAATACTCATTGTTGTATTGATCTCAACTGAAGTTTTAGCACCCATATTCTTCTATTGTGAAGAATGGTTGTTAAGATGTGTTTCATCAAGCTTATGTACTTTCCTTCAAGACCATTTCGTTGGTTTTGAACTATTATAGTCCTTTACGCCAAGAGGGCCATGTGTCTATTTGGTGCGGGTGCATTTAATGGTTTTCTATTTTAGTGATTGCATTGGATACGTTTGACGAAGTGTGCATGGATGAACCCTTTGCTCCACAGGAGCTTCTTGTGGCCATTCAAAGTGGTGTCGTTGCCTTTTCGAGTATTTTTCTAAAGCTGAAAATGTTATATGTGTATGTGGGGGTTTTTTTATTTTCATTTGTGGGGACCGGAAATTAAGGCATGAAGTCCTAGGGTTAGGTATATCTAGGGGAGATTCGAGTACTTGTCTACCTCTTGTCAAGACATTGTGAGGCATTAAAGACCTGTTTTGGAAGGTAGTCGTAGTGACCATACTCTCCTAGCCTACTAAGCACCTATTCTAGGTGTCCTTGCTAGTATGAGGCAGTTAGAGAAGCTTGCTGAAGTATAAAGAAGAGAAAGTTTTGAATATATCTACATATAAAATTAGAGAGGTGTGTAAATAGGAGTTCTAACCTCTCACCTAGAAAAGAAATGAACAAAAATTATAAAAGCAATTGATTATTGCCTTGGAAAGACTTGGTAGGTTCTTGGGGGACAAGTTAGTAAGTTATTCATGAATATATGTGTGCATTACATGGATTAAAAAGAATGTAATTTTAAAATACTATTTTTATACATTTTTTACTTATAGAAGGGTGGAATATAAATGGGTTATTTACAGATTGGATAGAAAAGGGTTATGTTTTGTTCTAGAAAAATTCATAGATAAGGATATTTATTAATAGGCCTTAAATGCATGTGATGTAGAGGATATAGATATAGTAAGTTCCTCGAGAGTTAGACCCAAGGGCAATGCCTTGTCTTCCTAGGGGTAGCATTTAGCCAAAATAAAGAATAAGGAAGGTCGGAGAAGAAACCAAAGGAAGTGAAATTTAAAAAAATTAAGTATCACCTTGTGAGAAGCTTTGGTAAGTTCTTGGGTGCCGAGTTAGGACCTGCGGCCAATGCCCTATTCTCCTTGGGTTACTCTACACTTAGCTCTCTTGTTTTTACATGCTTGAGTATAGAAATTTTAAAAGATATATGCGTTAATATCTAATGACCAGGCTATAGAAGTCCTTGCCTAGTAGAAGTTCGTGATCTAGTCGTCATTAGTTAGGTAGGTAGTTCATGCCACCACTAGAATGATCTCTTGGATGCTTCTTTCAGCTAGTCGGTGTTACAACAGTTGGTTAGCGACTCACTCTAGATTTGTGTCTGATTATGTTGTGTCTATCCCTTTAGGATTTTCATGTCTTGGTTTTGTTAGGCAGTAGAGAGAGAGCTATTCTTGTGCTTTGTTGCGTATATTTTTTGTGGCAGCTTAATGCTTTTTCTTGTTGTTGTTTGTGCACATCAATTCGTGGGATTCAATGGGCTGAGTCGCCCTATCCCATGGTTTTCAATGAGAGTAGATTTTAAAGTCTATTTTTGAAGCGGAAGAGAGACTAAGATGCTATAAAATACCAAATTTTCATGGAAAATGAAATGGTTGTGAATCGATGAGCTAGAGTTTTCCTAAATGGACTTCAATGCCACGAACCAAATGCAAGTCTTGATTTTTCGATCGAAGTCCATTTGACCCTCATTTAATCCTCTCCCGGTTTTGTGTTAGGAAGTAGCTACATGATCCAAAACCTAGAAAGTGTCACATTGGCTAGTTGGTAGATTTTTACATCACAAGGCTAGTTGTCCAAATGCATCTCAAATATGAGAACCTTTGCCTCCTCAAAAGCGAAAAAATCACTTTGGCAGAAGTGTGAACACAACAATGTGTACCGATGTTTTGAAAAAACAAGCTTTATGAACCAAAAGTTGCATCTTTTCAAAACTTAGGGGGGGCACTATTTTTCTTTGCACCCCCAAATCCTCCATTTTTTGTCTTTTTTTAAATCAACAATCATTTGAGGAATCATGAGGGTAGCATGCTCCACCATTTTTTGGATCTTCATTGCTAGTGATGAGATTATTGAATTTTACTCATTAAACAAAAATATTTGATTTTAGTATTTCTCTCTCCTATCTCCTCTCTTCTCTTATGAACTGTTCTTATGGATGAATGTAAAAGAGGGGCATGGGCTGAGATGGATGTTTTTTGTCAAATGATGATGCAGGAGTGGAGAGATGCATGAATTGGAGTTGGATAGATTGTCAGAGGCCATGGAAGAGCGTCAATGGGTCTCAACGTCAAAAAATGCACGTCATAATGAGTGGTTTTATGATAAAAAATGAGAATTTCTTGTTTTATGATGAATTCTTGTTTGAAATGGTTAGCAATGCTTGGATTTGATTGCGAATCCTCTATATTGATCACACATGTTGAAAGAATCATGAAAAAATTAGTCGTATAATTATTTTATGTAAAACACGCAAAACTCGAGATTAGGCAGTTCAAGGGGAAAGATGCGGTTTTTGGGTTTTTGATGAGAGTAATCCCTTTGCAATATGATTTTGACATGATCCTTAGCTTACTCGTGCTTGGGTGTTACAAAGTCAAGAATATGGACATCTATCTCCCTCTATTAGTTGATGAACTTAAGATTTTTTGGGAGGAGGGGGTCGCCATGGAAGATATGAACAAACGCAATGGTCGACGGCCCGCCAATATACGAGCCATTCTCACGTGAACCATACATGACTTTCCAGGATTTGGTCAAGTAAATAGAAAATACTATCAAAAATGAAAAAAATTTGATTTTTGTGTCATAAAAGTAGGAAAAAATAAGATTAATGTGTGTGGATATATGATGGAGATGAAGCATGAGACTTAATATTATTTCAGTCCCATTTCTTTGTTAGAATGAGTTTTTATCACTTTCAAATAAAGAAAAATACATTAAAAACCATGCCTTACACTTATCAATGTATACAAAATTTTAAATGGTACGGGATAGGTGGTTGTTGAGTGATTGCACTGCATTAAATTTTGTTGTTTAATGCTGCATATCTTAAAGTGTTTGTGGTTGTTTAAAAATAAAAGGAACTAGTAGCACAAGGAAGCTCGATGCTAGCCCTAGGCGACAAAGCATTCCCGTAGAAAAGGAAATCACAAAAAGAATTGTCTTCGCACTTTCACATTGTTGATTCTCAATGAATATTTTTTTGAGCACAATGGTCATATTCACACTTGCATTGATGCACCACATGGTATCATATCCTACATGCATAGCACCTGTTTGTATGAGTGATGACCCGACACTGAGAGTTTGAGGTTTCCCAGGCCATAGGGCTAGATATTATGTTCCTTGGGAGTTATTTGGTGAGTTTTATCTATCGTCTCCTAGATCGTTTAATTAAAAGATTGGACTTTTGTTTTAAAATGTATTTTATGTTCATGGTGTATCTTGGGGCCAATCCGTGAGGTGTAGGAGAGTTATAGTGAAGCCACGATGATCATTCGAGAGATGCTCCCTATGTGTGCTACGTGGTGTATAACATTAGCATGTTTAGGGCCTCCTTTTGAGGAGTGGGGAAAGAATTATTCGTTGGACTAAAAAATCGTACAAAGACAAATCTCTTAGACACTTCTAGCTGCAAGGCCATGTGGGGTGATTTTAGGTGAGTGGTAAAGGCTTGGACTAGAGCCTTAGCGCTAATGTATGGCCCATTTTGGGTCCCAAAAGGGGGAGAGAGAGAGAGAGGGGGGGATTAAAATAGATTGAGTAAGAGAAAGGATAAGAGATGGAGAGGTAGAGATAGATGGATAGACAAAGGGAGGAAGGGTGAGAGAGACAGATGGAGAGAAGATAAGAGAGAGGGGATGAGAGAGAGAGTGAGAGAGGGAGACGGAAAGGGAGAAGCAGATGGAAAGAGAGAGAGGGAGGGAGGGACATATATATATATTTATATATTTACATATTTATATATTTATATATAGTGATAAAAAAAGAGAAATAAGGGGTAATATTATTCAATCTTAATATTAAATCATACAATACTAATCATACAAAAGAGTAGTAGTGTGATTTATAGTAATTGTATGGATTGAAATGATCATAATCAATGTAGTTTAACTCAAAATTAAAAATGAAGTAGGGAAGAGTTGAAAACCTATTGCAATTATTAGGTCGGTATTGTGTGCCAATGTAACAGATATCACACGTGAAGTAGACCAGACACGCTGT